>NC_091585.1:17310291-17315291 GCF_042767895.1 Penaeus vannamei
CCTTTTGCCATCTCTTCATCTCTCTCTCTCTCTCTCTCTCTCTCTCTCTCTCTCTCTCTCCTCCCCCTCCCAACCCTCCCTCCCTCTCTCCCCCACTCCGCCCCCTCCCCCTCCTTCTTTTTCCGATGTCACGCGCTCCAAGTGAGGCAGCTGATTTACACAAACTGGGCCCCGAAGGAAAATTGGATGTGTCATTAATTCTGAAGAATTCTCGCGAATTGCTCGGAATATAAATTACACTTCAAGGCTTTAATATGAAGATTTAGCGGTCAGACACAAGCATAGATCTTCATACAAGCATGTCCGTCCGCCATAAATATTGCAAGGTCTTTTCTGACCTGCATACTTGATATATATATATATATATATATATATATATATATATATATATATATATATATATATATATATATCACACACACACACACACACACACACACACACATAAATATACCTGGTCATACCTGGACCACTCCAGGTATGATCCGGATGACCAGTACTAAACCGGCAATACCACACGACCCACTAAAAGGAGAGTGAAACTAAGATCTCTGCCGAAATGGAGCCATTTCGGTTTTGTCTGAAGAGGAACTCGTGAGTTCATATATATATGTATACATATTCATATATATGTATGTATGTATGTATCTATCTATCTATCTATCTATATATATATCTACAAACACACACACGTAAACATGTATATATATAAGAAAATGTATCAAAATACATATATACCTCATTAATGTGTGTGTGTGTGTGTGTGTGTGTGTGTGTGTGTGTGTGTGTGTGTGTGTGTGTGTGTGTGTGTGTGCATGTATACATACATATATATATATATATATATATATATATATATATATATATATATATATATATATATGTATGTATATACTTATCCTGTGTGCATACATTTAATTGTATATGCTTTACATCATACATTGCACATTTGGTTTAGAGTGAGTTTTTATGTAATGATATACACTTTAAAATGCAATTCAGGAATATATATATATATATATATATATATATATATATATATATATATATATATATATATACATATATATATATATATATATATATATATATTTACAGGAAATATCACACACACACACACACACACACACACACACACACACACACACACACACACACACACACACACACACACACACACACACACACTCACTCACTAACTGACACACTCATACACATATAATTCATATGAGTTTCCCCTAGTTTTAATACAAATCATTTAGCAACCCCCCCCCACCCCACACACATACATATAGCATTTGATATATCTCCAGAACGCATTGCAGTCGTATACTTACTCGTGCAGGAACTTTGCAACAGGAAGGAGCGAGTCAAGACGGAATTCCATATATCTTGAAGGATATGTGACCCGCTGGTTTGCGCTCTCGTAAGTCACGTTATAACGCGCTGCAAAAATTGGCGTATGATATTTGCACATTATTTTGGTGTGTTAGTGTATTACATGCAAGATTCCCTGTTCCTCCTCTGTCGCTGGGAAAAGTGCGCCGCTCTCTGGAATACATTTGCATCCCAAAAATGTGGAATTTTTGAAAAGGACAAAGCGCCACGCTAAAAATAATTTGCCGCTGTAAAGCTTGATCAAAACAATTAGAAAAGTTATTGGAATGAAAAGTTATCGGAAATATGAGGAAAAAAATTAAGGTTTTTGGGTCCGGTATATATTTTGTGGAAGGAAGTGTTTGCACGTGCGTGTGTTTGGGAATGTTTGTATGTTTGTGTCTTTGTTTAGGAGTGTTTAATTGGGTGCAAGGATATGAGTTACTTTCGGTGTGTTTATTCTTTTTCTTTATTATCTTAAAGTAAATTTGTTTTTACATAAAAAAAGAAACGAAGAAAAGGCTGATTTGTTGTTTACTCCAAAGACAGTAGTCCTGCAGATTCCAAGCCAGCAATGCCTATTCTATTTCAAACCTGAAAATCCAGTTGCGTGCCAGCCAGTCTTTCTCCAGGAATTTCACTTTATTTTCACCTTTATTGTTTAGCCGTGTGAAGACATTTTTATTTTATTTATTTTTCTTAATTATACACAGACATGGATTTGGAGAGAATGTGGGCATCATTGACAGGTATTACTGTCCTTCATCGCTAAGAGACGAAATTCAGCAAAACTACAATGCTGTTCTAATCTGTTCATTACATTCTGACAAAAGCTGTAAACAAAAACAGGAAGGCATTTTAAATTCGCGTGGGTGTTGCGGTCTCGAAAAGTGCGTCGCCAGAAAAAGAGATGGCGCTGATTGCCGACCCGTGACGTCTGTTTTGCTTCCAATGACGTCATCGAATGGAAGTTCACATTACGATCATATCAAAAGTTCCAAGCACGTTTTATGACAAACTAAAGGGGGTTCAGCGCTGGTTAATTTCCCGCCCCTTTCCCGGTCAAAACGAAAGGCTTGTGCGATTTTAAAACTACATCTTCAAAGCGCTTGAAATTGTTGACGCAAGGCTGATTAATTCATGAAGGAAGTAGTATAACGATCTTGAAATAATTAATGATTTGGTAATTATCTACAGCACGACGGCACCCTTCAGAGACTAACGGCCGGTCTGTTAAGATTGCGCGAGGCCCTACCCAATTAATATTCATATCTACGGACATGCATATACACAGAAATAAATGCACATCTGTTTATCTAATAGATACACATTAATTTATCAATCCGGTGTGTGTAGATTAATAGATAATTATTCTTCATTTCTATGATTATACATATCTGTTTAAATAGGTATTAATTGGGTCGGACCTCGCACAAACCGGACAGAATTCCCAACTCAGGTACAGGTGAAATTTTACGGAAATTCGTCTGCTAAACGTAAACAAAAGACAATCGGTGAATGATGCCGTCACTATGGAATTATTTTTCCATAGGCTGTATTTTTGTTATATTTAATGAAAATATATTGAAATATTGTCGCACGTTCAGATAAATTAAACATGAAACTTGCTGAAACCATCATTGGTAAGGAAGAACCAATGTCCCATAGAGTGACTTGAAACCTTCAGCCCTGCGACATATTCACTACGAATAGTCGTATCTTTTTAGGTAAATCGAGTTTGCAGGTTCAATGTCGCATTTTCTTAAGTTGTATATCTAATACATTTTCTACAAAGAGACGTGGGTGCAGTTTATGTTGTTGGATGTTGTCAAATTATTGGCTTCATAATGTATTTATTGTATACTGATTTAGGCTGTGCAGTTAATAAGTACCACAGGCAATTCTTTAATCACAATCTGACCTTACCCACCTGGTATCAACCTTCGAGTATGGCTAATTTCGCTCATAATAGGTAATATACGAAAGTAAAAGGCAATAAAAGAAAAAAAGAGACCAGAACAGCACTTCATTTAAGAAGAAATAGAAAAAAAACACGAAACCAGAACAGCACTTCATTTAAGAAGAAATAGAAAAAAAATACGAAACCAGAACAGCACTTTATTTAAGAAGAAATAGAAAAAAAACACGAAACCAGAACAGCACTTTATTTAAGAAGAAATAGAAAAATAGAAAAAAAGACGAGACCAGAACTATACTTCATTTACGAAGAAAAAACGAAAAATAGAAGAAAAAAAACAGAGACCAGAACAGCACTTTATTTAAGAAGAAAAGCGGAAAAAAAAATAAACGAGACCAGAACTATACTTCATTTACGAAGAAAAATTAAAAATAGAAAAACACGAGCTAAGATTCTGCCAAAGAAGATTCGAGAACGAACGAGCGAATGAATTCCTTAAACCAAAGATTATAGACGAGGAAAGAAAGGAAAGTTCTTATCTTACACACTAAAAAAAAATGTGAGATCGCGACGCCTCTAACGGGAAAATTCGTGGACCGTAACTCGACCTAACGTAACTCTGTAATTCGATACTTCAGGGTTATGCAGTTGATCGTTCACTCTCTCACTTACTATCTTTCTATCTATCTATATTATCTATCTATCTATCTATATTATCTATCTATCTATCTATATTTTCTATCTATCTATATTATCTATCTATCTATATTATCTATCTATCTATCTATCTATATTATCTATCTATCTATCTATATTATCTATCTATCTATCTATGTTATCTATCTATCTATCTATATTATCTATCTATCTATCTATATTATCTATCTATCTATCTATATTATTTATCTATCTATCTATATTATCTATCTATCTATCTATATTATCTATCTATCTATCTATATTATCTATCTATCTATCTATATTATCTATCTATCTATCTATATTATCTATCTATCTATCTATATTATCTATCTATCTATCTATATTATCTATCTATCTATCTATATTATCTATCTATCTATCTATATTATCTATCTATCTATATTATCTATCTATCTATCATATCTATCTATCTATCTATCTATAGTATCTATCTATTTATGTATATTACCTATCTATTTATCTATCTATACTATCTATCTATCTATATTATCTGTTTATATATCTATCTATCATTTCACTCGTCTTCCATACCTATATATTCATAAATGGATACGATATTGAATACTATCGTTTAAGATATCTCCACAATCTGGACTAATTATGCTGAATTTGTATTCCATCTAACAGTGTAAAAAAAAAAATACATTTCTTTTTTCCAAAAATGCTTTTGTGCATAGCAGTGTGATATACAAAATACAAATAGCAGAACACTGAAAAAGAACAGAATAAAACGATACACAAACAAAGGATAACACGTCACTACCATATTATATTAAGCAACAACAACAAAAAAACGTAATGATAGGCATATGTATGAAAATAATTGTTAAAATCCAGCACAATATGTGTTTATTTACGAACATGACAAAGCACGGGGTTAATATTGTCATCATACAGAGTTGGTGTTAAAAGGTTTCAAGAAGTCATGCAAAAGCCAAGCATTAAGCAAAAACAAACAGAGGCACTCACTTCGGATAGACCA
>NC_091585.1:17323961-17331461 GCF_042767895.1 Penaeus vannamei
TGGCGAGGAGGGAGCGAGATAGCATTGCCATTGATGAATTGGTGTTTTGCTGATAAGGTCAGTCGGTCAGTAGGAGTGAGTACATGGTAGGCGATTGCTTTATAGTTTATAGGATAGGTCAAAGTATAATGATATGAGTATAAAATAGCACAGAAAATTTAAAAAAAAAACAAGATAAATTATTTCTTGATTTTTTTTGTTGAATAGATATTACCGTGCAGAGAGCTTATAGGCATGATAAAGAGAGTTACAATATTACAATGTTACCAATGTACAATTGAGCATGATATATGCAGACACACACAAAACACACACGCAAGTACACACACACACAAACACACACAAATAAACACACACAAACAAACAAACACACAAACAAACACATACACACACACACAAACACACACAAAACACACACGCAAGCACACACGCAAAAACACGCACAAAAAAACACACACAAACAAAGAAACAAACATACACGCAAGCACACAAACACACACACACAAACACAAACACACAAACAATCACACACAAACACACACACACAAACAAACAAACAAACAAACACACACACACACAGGAACCGCGAATGTCTTGGTAGATCACGTTTTGCGAGTGTCAGCTTCGGCCGAAATTCGGGTCGGATGAGCAGAGGAGTTGGCGTCGCGACAGAATGCAGTGAGCGAAAATAAGAGGTTGGATCTCTTTCTCTTCGTCTGTCTGTGTGTCTTTCTTTCTGTCTGTCTGTCTGTCTGTTCATGGCTGTATGTGTGTCTTTCTGTCTGTCTGTCTATCTGTTCATGGCGTCGCGACAGAATGCAGTGAGCGAAAATAAGAGGTTGGATCTCTTTCTCTCCGTCTGTCTGTGTGTCTTTCTTTCTGTCTGTCTGTCTGTCTGTTCATGGCTGTATGTGTGTCTTTCTGTCTGTCTGTCTATCTGTTCATGGCGTCGCGACAGAATGCAGTGAGCGAAAATAAGAGGTTGGATCTCTTTCTCTTCGTCTGTCTGTGTGTCTTTCTTTCTGTCTGTCTGTCTGTCTGTTCATGGCTGTATGTGTGTCTTTCTGTCTGTCTGTCTATCTGTTCATGGCGTCGCGACAGAATGCAGTGAGCGAAAATAAGAGGTTGGATCTCTTTCTCTCCGTCTGTCTGTGTGTCTTTCTTTCTGTCTGTCTGTCTGTCTGTTCATGGCTGTATGTGTGTCTTTCTGTCTGTCTGTCTATCTGTTCATGGCGTCGCGACAGAATGCAGTGAGCGAAAATAAGAGGTTGGATCTCTTTCTCTCCGTCTGTCTGTGTGTCTTTCTGTCTGTCTGTCTGTCTGTTCATGGCTGTATGTGTGTCTTTCTGTCTGTCTGTCTATCTGTTCATGGCGTCGCGACAGAATGCAGTGAGCGAAAATAAGAGGTTGGATCTCTTTCTCTCCGTCTGTCTGTGTGTCTTTCTTTCTGTCTGTCTGTCTGTCTGTTCATGGCTGTATGTGTGTCTTTCTGTCTGTCTGTCTATCTGTTCATGGCGTCGCGACAGAATGCAGTGAGCGAAAATAAGAGGTTGGATCTCTTTCTCTCCGTCTGTCTGTGTGTCTTTCTTTCTGTCTGTCTGTCTGTCTGTTCATGGCTGTATGTGTGTCTTTCTGTCTGTCTGTCTATCTGTTCATGGCGTCGCGACAGAATGCAGTGAGCGAAAATAAGAGGCTGGATCTCTTTCTCGCCGTCTGTCTGTGTCTGTCTTTCTGTCTGTCTATCTGTTCATGGCTGTATGTGTGTCTTTCTGTCTGTCTATCTGTTCATGGCTTTATGTGTGTCTATCTGTTCATGGCTGCATGTGTCTGTCTTTCTGTCTGTCTGTCTATCTGTTCATGGCTGTCTGTGTCTGTCTTTCTGTCTGTCTGTCTGTTCATGGCTGTATGTGTATCTTTCTGTCTGTTCATGGCTGTATGTGTCTGTCTGTCTGTTCATGGCTGTATGTGTCTGTCTTTCTGTCTGTCTGTCTGTTCATGGCTGTATGTGTGTCTTTCTGTCTGTCTATCTGTTCATGGCTGTATGTGTCTGTCTTTCTGTCTGTCTGTCTGTTCATGGCTGTATGTGTGTCTTTCTGTCTGTGTGTCTATCTGTTCATGGTTGTATGTGTGTCTCTGTCTGTCTGTCTATCTGTTCATGGCTGTATGTGTGTCTTTCTGTCTGTCTGTCTATCTGTTCATGGTTGTATGTGTGTCTTTCTGTCTGTCTATCTGTTCATGGCTGTTTGTGTGTCTTTGTGTCTGTCTTTCTGTCTGTTCATGGCTGTATGTGTGTCTTTCTGTCTGTCTTTCTGTCTGTTCATGGCTGTATGTGTGTCTTTCTGTCTGTCTGTTTATCTGTTCATGGCTGTATGTGTGTCTTTCTGTCTGTCTGTCTATCTTTTCATGGCTGTATGTGTCTTTTTGTCTGTCTATCTGTTCATGGCTGTATGTGTCTTTTTGTCTGTCTATCTGTTCATGGCTGTATGTGTGTCTTTCTGTCTGTCTGTCTGTTCATGGCTGTATGTGTGTCTTTCTGTCTGTCTGTCTATCTGTTCATGGCTGTATGTGTGTCTTTCTGTCTGTGTGTCTATCTGTTCATGGCTGTCTGTGTGTCTTTCTGTCTGTCTGTCTATCTGTTCATGGCTGTATGTGTGTCTTTCAGTCTGTCTATCTATCTGTTCATGGCTGTATGTGTGTCTTTCTGTCTGTCTGTCTATCTGTTCATGGCTGTATGTGTGTCTTTCTGTCTGTCTGTCTATCTATTCATGGCTGTATGTGTCTTTTTTGTCTGTCTGTCTATCTGTTCATGGCTGTCTGTGTGTCTTTCTGTCTGTGTGTCTATCTGTTCATGGCTGTATGTGTGTCTTTCAGTCTGTCTATCTATCTGTTCATGGCTGTATGTGTGTCTTTCTGTCTGTCTGTCTATTTGTTGATGGCTGTATGTGTGTCTCTCTGTCTGTCTGTCTATCTATTCATGGCTGTATGTGTGTTTTTCTGTCTGTCTGTCTATCTGTTCATGGCTGTATGTGTGTCTTTCTGACTGTCTATCTGTTCATGGCTGTATGTGTGTCTTTCAGTCTGTCTATCTATCTGTTCATGGCTGTATGTGTGTCTTTCTGTCTGTCTGTCTATCTGTTCATGGCTGTATGTGTGTCTTTCAGTCTGTCTATCTATCTGTTCATGGCTGTATGTGTGTCTTTCTGTCTGTCTGTCTATCTGTTCATGGCTGTATGTGTGTCTTTCTGTCTGTCTGTCTATCTGTTCATGGCTGTACGTGTCTTTCTGTCTGTCTGTCTATCTGTTCATGGCTGTATGTGTCCTTCTGCTTTCTGTCTATCTGTTCATGGCTGTATGTATGTCTTTCTGTCTATCTGTTCATGGCTGTATGTGTCTGTCTTTCTGTCTGTCTGTCTATCTGTTAATAGCTGTATGTATGTCTTTCTGTCTATCTGTTCATGGCTGTATGTGTGTCTTTCTGTCTGTCTGTCTATCTGTTCATGGCTGTATGTGTGTTTTTCTGTCTGTCTGTCTATCTGGTCATGGCTGTATGTGTCTTTCTGTCTGTCTGTTTATCTGCTCATGGCTGTATGTGTGTCTTTCTGTCTCTGTCTGTCTATTCATGGCTGTGTGTGTGTCTTTCTGTCTGTCTGTCTATCTGTTCATGGTTGTACGTGTGTCTTTCTGTCTGTCTGTCTATCTGTTCATGGCTGTATGTGTGTCTTTCTGTTCATGGCTGTATGTGTGTCTTTCTGTCTGTCTGTCTATCTGTTCATGGTTGTATGTGTGTCTTTCTGACTGTCTATCTGTTCATGGCTGTATGTGTGTCTTTCAGTCTGTCTATCTATCTGTTCATGGCTGTATGTGTGTCTTTCTGTCTGTCTGTCTATCTGTTCATGGCTGTATGTGTGTCTTTCAGTCTGTCTATCTATCTGTTCATGGCTGTATGTGTGTCTTTCTGTCTGTCTGTCTATCTGTTCATGGCTGTATGTGTGTCTTTCTGTCTGTCTGTCTATCTATTCATGGCTGTATGTGTGTCTTTCTGTCTGTCTGTCTATCTGTTCATGGCTGTATGTGTGTCTTTCTGTCTGTCTGTCTGTCTGTTCATGGCTGTATGTGTGTCTTTCTGTCTGTCTGTCTATCTGTTCATGGCGTCGCGACAGAATGCAGTGAGCGAAAATAAGAGGTTGGATCTCTTTCTCTCCGTCTGTCTGTGTGTCTTTCTGTCTGTCTATCTGTTCATGGCTGTATGTGTGTCTTTCTGTCTGTCTGTCTATCTGTTCATGGCTGTATGTGTGTCTTTCTGTCTATCTGTTCATGGCTGTATGTGTGTCTTTCTGTCTGTCTGTCTGTCTGTTCATGGCTGTATGTGTGTCTTTCTGTCTGTCTGTCTATCTGTTCATGGCTGTCTGTGTGTCTTTCTGTCTGTCTGTCTATCTGTTCATGGCTGTCTGTGTGTCTTTCTGTCTGTCTGTCTATCTGTTCATGGCTGTGTGTGTGTCTTTCTGTCTGTCTGTCTATCTGTTCATGGCTGTCTGTGTGTCTTTCTGTCTGTCTGTCTATCTGTTCATGGCTGTGTGTGTGTCTTTCTGTCTGTCTGTCTATCTGTTCATGGCTGTCTGTGTGTCTTTCTGTCTGTCTATTCATGGCTGTCTGTGTGTCTTTCTGTCTGTCTGTCTATCTGTTCATGGCTGTGTGTGTGTCTTTCTGTCTGTCTGTCTATCTGTTCATGGCTGTCTGTGTGTCTTTGTCTGTCTGTCTATCTGTTCATGGCTGTCTGTGTGTCTTTCTGTCTGTCTGTCTGTTCATGGCTGTATGTGTGTCTTTCTGTCTGTCTGTCTATCTGTTCATGGCTGTATGTGTGTCTTTCTGTCTGTCTGTCTATCTGTTCATGGCTGTATGTGTGTCTTTCTGTCTGTCTGTCTATCTGTTCATGGCTGTATGTGTGTCTTTCTGTCTGTCTGTCTATCTGTTCATGGCTGTATGTGTGTCTTTCTGTCTGTCTGTCTATCTGTTCATGGCTGTATGTGTGTCTTTCTGTCTGTCTGTCTATCTGTTCATGGCTGTATGTGTGTCTTTCTGTCTGTCTGTCTATCTGTTCATGGCTGTCTGTGTGTCTTTCTGTCTATCTGTTCATGGCTGTGTGTGTGTCTTTCTGTCTGTGTGTCTATCTGTTCATGGTTGTATGTGTCTTTCTGTCTGTCTGTCTGTCTATTCATGGCTGTATGTGTGTCTTTCTGTCTGTCTGTCTATCTGTTCATGGCTGTATGTGTGTCTTTCTGTCTGTCTATTCATGGCTGTCTGTGTGTCTTTCTGTCTGTCTGTCTATCTGTTCATGGCTGTGTGTGTGTCTTTCTGTCTGTCTGTCTATCTGTTCATGGCTGTATGTGTGTCTTTCTGTCTGTCTGTCTATCTGTTCATGGCTGTATGTGTGTCTTTCTGTCTGTCTATTCATGGCTGTATGTGTGTCTTTCTGTCTGTCTGTCTATCTGTTCATGGCTCTGCGTGTGTCTTTCTGTCTGTCTGTCTATCTGTTCATGGCTGTATGTGTGTCTTTCTGTCTGTCTGTCTATCTGTTCATGGTTGCATGTGTGTCTTTCTGTCTGTCTATTCATGGCTGTCTGTGTGTCTTTCTGTCTGTCTGTCTATCTGTTCATGGCTGTATGTGTGTCTTTCTGTCTGTCTGTTTATCTGTTCATGGCTATATGTGTGTCTTTCTGTCTGTCTGTCTATCTGTTCATGGCTGTCTGTGTGTCTTTCTTTCTGTCTGTCTATCTGTTCATGGCTGTATGTGTGTCTTTCTGTCTGTCTGTTTATCTGTTCGTGGTTGTATGTGTATATTTCTGTCTGTCTGTCTGTCTGTTCATGGCTGTGTGTCTTTCAGTCTGTCTGTCTGTCTGTCTGTTCATGGCTGTATGTGTGTCTTTCTGTCTGTCTGTCTATCTGTTCATGGCTGTATGTGTGTCTTTCTGTCTGTCTGTCTATCTGTTCATGGCTGTATGTGTGTCTTTCTGTCTGTCTATCTGTTTATGACTGTATATGTGTCTTTCTGTCTGTCTGTCTATTTGTTGATGGCTGTATGTGTGTCTCTCTGTCTGTCTGTCTATCTATTCATGGCTGTATGTGTGTCTTTCTGTCTGTCTGTCTATCTATTCATGGCTGTATGTGTGTCTTTCTGTCTGTCTATCTGTTCATGGCTGTATGTGTGTCTTTCTTTCTGTCTCTCTATCTGTTCATGGCTGTCTGTGTCTCCGTCTCTGTCTCTGTCTGTCTATCTGTTTTTCTCTGTCTCTGTCGCTCTCTTTCTCTCTCTCTCTCTCTCTCTCTCTCTCTCTCTCTCTCTCTCTCTCTCTCTCTCTCTCTCTCTCTCTCTCTCTCTCTCTCTCTCTCTCTCTCTCTCTCTCTCTCTCTCTCTCTCTCTCTCTCTGTCTCTCTCTCTCTCTCTCTCTCTCTCTCTCTCTCTCTCTCTCTCTCTCTCTCTCTCTCTCTCTCTCTCTCTCGGTAGATGGATAATATTTAAATTTGTGACAGTCAAATAAATCAGGGGAAATAAGAGATAGAAAGAGAGATAGATGAAAATATGTATACCATATACGTAAATTAAAATATGTAAGAGTGGAGATAAACACAAGCAGGCAGACAAATTTCAGATAAATAGAAGTGTATAACAGACTGACAGATAAAGAAGATAAAAGTAAAGATAGATTTAAGTCATATAAACAAATATTCATATAAACATATAGGCTTGTCAATACATCACACTACATAGCAATAATACAGGCAACCAAATACCATTCTTACCCATACTAAATCAACACCTGATGTGTCATATATCATCAGGTAGTCATAATCATTACTCATCGAAACTAATCAAAATCTATCACCTGTGGAGAGACAGATTAAATGGTCAAAGTAATGATGAAAATGTTATTGATGGTGCTGTTGCAAAGCATTGATAATGGCCATGGGGCTGATGATAACTTGATTGATATATTGATAACGATAATTAGTAAATGATTTATATTAGGCTTGCTACACGGTGTATAGGGGTTCTTTTTTATCGACCTAAAGTTTGGTTTTATTTAATTACGAAAATGTTATAATCTCGAAGCGCTAAAGATACCGGTGTTGATTGGCTGATTGCAGCATATCAGGGACGTATCGAGTAATTACTATGAAGTAATCGTTATGGATAACTTGTCAATTAGCTAGTGATTATCATTATCAATTCGTCACCCTGTCATTAATCATCATAAATTTGATAAATGTATCTTCGCCTCGATAACAGTAATGTAATAGATGATGGTAGTAATGATGTGAAATATAAATATATTTTTCTTTAAAAGATGTTTTCTTTATAAACTAATGGTCATATAAGCACCAACAATTATACATCAATATTCCAGTATAACGGCTGAATTAATATTACGGAAAGATAATATATGTATATATATATATATATATATATATATATATATATATATATATATATATGTATATATA
>NC_091585.1:17338961-17341461 GCF_042767895.1 Penaeus vannamei
GGGATAAGGAGGGGAACTGGACGAGGGTGGTTGAGAGGGGCGTGATTCCCTGGAGGGGGAGGGGGAGAAGGAGGGGTAATGGACGAGGATGGTTGAGAGGGGGCGTGATATCTTGGAGGGGACAAAAGAAGGGGGATAAGGAGGGAACTGGACGAGGGTGGTTGAGAGGGAGCGTGATTCCTGGAGGGGGAGGAGGAGGAGGGGAACTGGACGAGGGTGGTTGAGAGGGGGCGTGATTCCTGGAGGGGGAGGGGGAGAAGGAGGGGTAATGGACGAGGGATGGTTGAGAGGGGGCGTGATTTCCTGCAGGGGGGGGGGAGAAGGAGGGGAACTGGACGAGGATGGTTGAGAGGGGGCGTGATTCCTGCAGGGGGGGAGGAGGAGGAGGGGAACTGGACGAAGGTGGTAGAGAGAGGGCGTGAATACTGGAGGGGGAGGGGAGAAGGAGGGGAACTGGACGAGGATGGTTGAGAGGGGGCGTGATTCCTGGGAGGGGAGGGGGAGAAGGAGGGGAACTGGACGAGGGTGGTTGAGAAGGGGCGTGATTCCTGCAGGGGGAGGGGGAGGAGGAGGGGAACTGGACGAGGATGGTTGAGATGGGGCGTGATTCCTGGAAGGGGAGGGGGAGAAGGAGGGGTAATGGACGAAGGTGGTAGAGAGAAGGGCGTGAATACTGGAGGGGGGGGAGGAAGAGGGGAACTGAACGAGGGTGTTCTAAAGGAGGCGTCACTACTCGAGGGGGAGGGGGACGGGGAGGGGTGGTAGAGGAGGGGCGTGGCTGCTGGATGAGGATGGAGGGAGAAGGAGGGGTTGTTAGTGGAGGTAGGTAGAGGGGTATGGGGGAAAGTTAATAGAAGAAGGCAATAGAGGGGGAAGGACAGGCGTGGCTATAGGAGGGGGAGGGTTGGGGTCGTGGTTACTGGTGGAGGGTGGTAGGGAGCAGAGCAGAGGAGGGGGGGATTGCTACGTAAATCGAAGTCTAGGCTCGTCTGTGTTAGCTTTTCCTTTTAATTAATCTTTATTTTCTTCAGATGGTGAATCATACGAACTGTGAGTCGCTTGTCAGTTATTATCAAATCACAGTCACAGATACACACACACACACACACACACAAACACGCACACAACCCCTCCCCCTCTCCCCACACTCACAATCACACACGAACATGAAAGTAATAAAGTGTAGCTATGAGCTTTATTTTCAAATTTTATTTTGTATATTATGTATATATTTACATATATGTAAACATTAATGGTAGAAAATAAGGTTCATGGTCATATAATGATACTAATGATGATGTCTGTAAAAATAATGATCACTCAAATTATTAATGTGATAATAATGATGGAGAGAACCATAATGGTGAAAACAATAATGGTGATGATGATGATGATGATGATGAACATAATGGTGAATATGAGGATGATTACAGTTTCAATCATAATAATATCAACAACAATAATCATGATGATGATAAAAATGATATTGGTAGTGATGATTATAATCATCATAAGAGTTATGATAACAACAACAGTAATAATCATATTAATAATAAGTAAATAATAATTATTATGATAGAAGTGATAAAACTATTAATAAGGCTAGTAATGGTAATGCCAATAATTCAATGTCATAATGATGAGAGCTATTGATAATAATAATGATAATAATAACAATTATGATAATATTAATGATGATAATGATAACAATGATTACAAAAATGATATTAATAACAATAATAATGATAACAATAATAATAATAATAATAACAAAAATAATAATAATAATGACAACAATAATAGTAATAATAAAGATAATAGATACTGACAAATATAATAGTAAATAAAATAAACATGATGATGATGATAGCAATAACAATGATGATAACAATAATAATCATAATTTCTATCAAAATCATGATGACAATAATAAATAATGATGATAATGATAACAATGATAATAATGATAACAATAATGATAACAATAGTAATGACAAAATAAATAATACAAACAACAGCAACAAATCCAATAATAATGATAATAAGATAACGAAAATAATACCAATAACATTAACAATAACACGAATGATATTCATGGGAATAATAACAAAAGCGATAGTGGTGATAATAATGAGACTAATAATAATTATGCTGATATTAACATTAACAACGATAATAATAACAATAATAATAATGATAATATTAATAATTATTATTATTATAATAACAACAATGATAATAATAATGACAATAATAATAATCATCATTATTATTCTTATAATGATGATAATAATAACAATGATAATGATAGTAGTAATGATAGGAATAGTATCATTAATGAAGATGATGATGATAATAATAATAATAATGATAACAGTAGCAATAATAGTGATCATGATAATAATAGCGATAATAATGATCAGGATGATAATAATGATAGTTATACAAATGATAATGATAATATTAACCATACCATGATAGTAACAAAAAAAAAAAAAAC
>NC_091585.1:17356461-17361461 GCF_042767895.1 Penaeus vannamei
CGTGTAATATCTTATAGCACTGACTATACAAAACAGCTTGCCAGACTATTTGATATGGTGTGATTATCATCTTAATTCCGAGTTATTTGACAGTGACAGTATAAGAAAAACAAATGAGGTTGGTGGTGGTGATGGTGATGATGTAGATGGTGGTGGTGGTAGTGGTGATGATGATGATGATGCTTATGATGATGATGGTGAAAACGATGCTGGTGAAAACGATGCTGGTGGTGATGGTGATAGTAATGGTGCTGATAATGGTGATAGTGATGATAACGGTGATGATGATGGTGATGATTATGCTGATCACGATGATGATGACAAAAATCGCAATGAAAACTAACGGTAGTAGAAATAACTAAAACAGAATAATAGATTTAATGGAATACAACAAACCAAAGATTTAATACCTATCAATGTAAATTAATTAAACGTTTAAAGACAACCTTTTGGTCAATGAGAAAAAGCTTTTATGCAAAATGTTCATCGCTAAACACTAATATAATATGAATTGATATTACTTCTTCATCGCCAAACACTAATATAATATGAATTGATATTACTGCATGTTGTACTCTGTAAATCATGTAATATAAATCGACATCTAACTTCAAACACGGTCTACATATTCAACTCAAATGTAATTAACGACTTAATAACTTATCAAATACAAACTTAGATTAATAAGAAGCTATAAAACTTGGCCTAAACACACACAACCAACCAAAATCAACACAAAAAAATGAACAAAATAATAAGAAAAGTTATATAAAAGTTACGCAAAAGTTCCGTATACGCACAAAAAAATATCAGGGAGCATAACCCTCAGGGTAATTCCCCATAAGTTAGGGAACTTGCGTATAAACATGGTCCTTTTTCGAGATTCTGTTCCGCGGCGGCTCGCTCTCCTACAGCTCTCGAGATGAGGAAACTTTGAGGTTTAATTTGATAAAACTTGGTTCTAGTAAAAAAAAAAAAAAAAAAAAAAAAAAAAAACTTTTATTAATGACTGGGAGAAGAGATGGGGAAAAAAATATCAAGAATGTGGAACTTAGACCAATCAAGTGATTGAGGGTTCTTTGTACAACCGTCGGGTTTCCGCGGAAAATTGGCGCGGTTTTATATGCAGGATCCCTCGCTAATTAAGATATTTGTGTCGATATAAATCGATATGTTACGTCAAGCATGGTTCACACAATGATAACACACAATGGTAGACGTTTAAATCCACAATTACTTTTCAGGCCTTTATAGTTCAAATACATGCTGTAAAACTGAATATCCATATGATAATGAAAATAATAATAAGGTAGATATGACTATGATTCCGTCGATATTTTTATAATTTTTTTTCAAGGGTCGAGAAATTAATTCATAAGAAAATGAGGAATTCAGAGGAAATGCTCATGTATTAATTCATAAAAAATGGAATTATTCACTTTTAAGAAATACTGATGAATTCATTCATAAGAAAATATAGTGGAAAACATTTATGTGAAATTCTGAGGAATTCATTTATAAGAAATACTAAGGAATTCATTCAAGATTTTTTTTTATTAAGAAAAAACACAAGAATTCATTCATAAAAAAAACACGAATTAATTCATATATGCCAAAGATTTCAATATAATTTTTTAAAGAAATTCATTTATATAGCATACCGTTGAATTCATTCAAAAATAAATATCATGGAATTCAACCATAAAAAATACCCCATCATGGACTTTGTGTAAAGATTACACACACACACACACACACACACACACACACACACACACACACACACACACACACACACACACACACACACACACACTTTCCACTACTTACCAAATTTGAAAACCGACAAATGCCAATATATATTAGAAAATCCATTTCTAATACTGTTCTGCAGTATTAGGGAAAAAAATGTATACTATATGTTTATCTCCGAGAAACAGTTGCTAGCTCACGGTTCCAATGAATAATAGAACCCTCATTATAATTGCTAATTTATCATTCAAAATTACTTTCCGATTACCCAAATTTTCTATCATTTTATATCCGCCCGGTAATGCAACCGTCGATGCTGACCTATGCAAATTTAATTTAATTCCTCTTCATCCTCTTCGCTCTGTTTTAACTTAATTTTATGACATGATTTATTAATAAGATCATAAACGCAGTCCCTTTGAAATCCATTTAGATATTCATGCATTTTTGATTTGTCTTATTTATCGAATGAAAAGGAAAATCCGAATTCAGGCCAAATTTTCCAAAGAAATGAGATCTATGACTAATGATCATTAATGGCACGGTCAAATAACCATCATTAGCTTCAAATGAGAGGAAACACACCCAGTACATTACGTAGAAAGGCTTGGTGGTGCAGTGATCTTTATTGTGTTATATGATCACTAAATATTGTATATTTATATAGCATTGTGATGTCAATATGTTACAGAAGTATTATATGGTTATGGCTCAGAAATTTTACATAACCAGTTAAAGCCCCCAAGGAAGAAGGCAGTGAGATCGTTGCAATGTCTCTTGCACATTGGTACGAGAGTGAATTTTGTGTGTGGGTGGGTAGGGGTGTGTGTGGGTGGGTAGGGGTGTGTGTGGGTGGGTAGGGGTGTGTGTGGGTGGGTAGGGGTGTGTGTGGGTGGGTAGGGGTGTGTGTGGGTGGGTAGGGGTGTGTGTGGATGGGTAGGTGTGTGTGTGTGTGTGTGTGTGTGTGTGTGTGTGTGTGTGTGTGTGTGTGTGTGTGTGTGTGTGTGTGTGTGTGTGTGTGTGTGCGCGTGTGTGTGTGTTCGGCATTCCCACCGATGCATAATATTCACATAGACATACTGCTAGGATGATTCACGAGAGAAGTTCGAATGGTAAAATAATTTCTTGCCTGAAATGACTGACTATATATTTGCATAATTCATAATTCTGTTTTGCTAACTTTCTGCATCATTAGCACAATTCTTTTTCCTTTTTTTCAGTATTGATTTATTGTTAAGCCATCAGCAAAAAAAGTAGGAATTATTATTGAGTTTAACGCTATATTTTATTTTATTAGCATGCGATCTACAACAGATTCTTGGAACAACGGATCGCAAAATTGCAAACAGTTGGTTGCAAAGTCTCATAAAAAAGTGATAAATACGGTCATGCGATATTTATAATCGATTTCTATACAGGTTAATGATTATAAGAATTGTATTTCCGTGTCGAATGGAGAAATATAAACTAATAAATAAAAGAAACAAGAAAAAAAGAACTTTTATTGACTCTTTTATTTTTATTGAATTTATATTTTATTGAATTATTGAACTTATATATATATATATATATATATATATATATATATATATATATATATATAATATTTATCTATTTTGTTTTTTATAAAACTGGGTCATATTAAAGCAATTAAACACATAAAGCACAAAATGAACAGAGAAAAAGATAGATAAGTAAATGAATCAATAGATAAGGAAATGAACAGATAAATAGATAACAGATAGATAGATGAATTATTAACAGTTAGATAGATGAATAAATAACCAAATAGACAGATCAACAAATTCATCAATAAAACGAATCATACGAGTCTAATCAACAAAAAAAAATTTCCATTCATGTCCCCTACATTTATTCCCAGACCCCCCCCCCCCCCCCCGCGCGCCCCTCCCAACGCAATTCTCCTACTTCCAAATAAGAGACACAACGAATGCTCTAAATCTGATTACGCACAAATTACGTAGAATCATTAGAGGAAACTTATTCTAACGTATTTCTCCCAAAGTTTGAGATCGTCCTGCCTGTTTCACTCTCGTTGCAACACAAGTTATCAAGCTGTTGCCACACAGACGTTGTTGCAGCCCAAGTTATGTCACACTGAGGAGCTTTCTGCGGTTAATAAGTCTGGCGCCGTGTGATGCTGCATTCATCCTTGCAAAGTTGTGTAATGATGTATAGAAATTCTGTTGATATCGGGATGTGCAATCGGGATGAGTTCTATTTTTTCTTTTTTTTTCTTTCTTGTAAATATATTCTTTTTTATTTTCAATTTGTTTTTACTCCTATTATCAATTGATGTTGTTAATACTAAATATATTCTTTTTTATTTTCAATTTGTTTTTATTCCTGTTATCAATTGCTGTTGTTCATACTCTTAACGTTATTATCACGCACATACTCACCCTCCATACCCCCACGTCAACCCCCCCCCCCCCCAGACACACACACACACAAACACTATCACCACCCCTATTATGCACACTATCACACCCATCCATCCACACGCAGACACACACCCACACACACCCCCACCCCTACCCACACACCCACACCCACTCACACCCCTACCCACCCACCCACTCCCCTACCCACCCACACACCCCTACCCACCCACACATCCCTACCCACCCACCCACACCACTACCCACACCCATCTCTACCCACCCACACAAACCCACACTCACCCCTACCCACCCACACCCACCCACACACCCCTACCCACCCACACCCCTACCCACCCACACTCACCCACACACACCCCTACCCACCCACACACACCCAAACCCACATCCACACAAACCATGACAAAAGCCCACAGTCTAGACAGCTGACAGGCAACACCACAGATTCTCCCAATGGCTATAGCAACAAAGTGGATCCCTACCCCTGGTTTCCTTTGAGTGGAAGCCCAGGAAGCCTCGGCAACCGGACAAACCCTGGGGGACGTGACCTTGGCCTCTTAAAGACCAGGATCAAGGGCGAGGGAGTCCTTGGGGAAGTTGGAAGGAGTTCGGAGGGACGGAGTGGGTTGTAGTTGACCCGCAGGAACTCTTTAACGTGACACTGGAAACTTTGTCGCGATTTGGCAAAATTTGGCCGTGCGAAAATTTTTAAGTGATTGTGGTGTGTGCTTACGTTTTATGATATATGTAAGGGTGATTTTTGTCATTGCCTATTGATTTTTTTTTCTATGCATTATACCCTTTTACAGTCTAATAAGCAAACCA
>NC_091585.1:17366461-17368961 GCF_042767895.1 Penaeus vannamei
AGAAAAAAAAAGAAACAGTTCAAACAGTAATCAGGCAGAGTTGTTTAGTCAAGACTGGACCCACAAATCAGTGCCAATGGGTGGGGAAGAGGGGAGGGGGAGAGGAGGGGCGGTTAGGAAGGGGGAAGGGGGGTGAAGGGTCGATGGGGGGAAGGGGGAAGGAGGGTGAAAGGTCCACGGGGAAGGGGGAAGTGGGGTGGAGGGTCGATGGGGAAGGGGGAAGTGGGGTGGAGGATAGATTGGGGAGAGGGAAAGGGGTGGAGGATCAGTTAGGAAGGGGGAAGGGGGTGGAGTGTCAGTGGGGAAGGGGGAAGGAGGAGTCGAACCGCCGTAAGGAGGAGGGAAAGAGGGGGGGTGGAGGGGCGATGGGGAAGACGGAAGGGGGAGTCAAAGCGCATTGGGAAGGAGGGGAAAGCCGGCGGAGGGGACTCGAACACACGCTGACAATTTAACGTCGATGCAAGACACAATGTATGATGGTAATTTTGGTGGTCAGCGGGAGGGGCGTTTCCCCGCGAGCCGTTGGGTGGGGGGGGGGGGGGGGCATTAGCGTCCTTGTTTATGCAAACTTTCCGTCTTTTCATTTGCATACTTTG
Source organism: Penaeus vannamei (assembly GCF_042767895.1). NCBI lineage: Eukaryota > Metazoa > Arthropoda > Malacostraca > Decapoda > Penaeidae > Penaeus > Penaeus vannamei. Next base: position 17,367,058 of record NC_091585.1, read on the forward strand.
CTCTTATCCTTTCTTTAGGCTTCTCCTTGAACTCTGCCGAGGTCTGGCCATGCCATTCAAGGGTCGAGGCTCTTCTCTGTAGAGTTTGTATTTTTTATCTTTTTATCTTATTTTGTTTATTTATTTATTATTTTTTATTTATTTTTTTTTATTTTTTATTTTTTATTTTATTTTTATTTTTATTTTTTTTTTTGCTTCGGTGAAGTTTGGTTTAAGGGATGCTTAATGGGTTTAAGACACATGAACTCGTACTCTCTCTCTCTCTCTCTTTCCCTCTTTCTCTCTTTGTTTCTTTCCCTCTCTCTCTCTCTCTCTCTTTCTCTCTCTCTCTCTCTCTCTCTCTCTCTCTCTCTCTCTCTCTCTCTCTCTCTCTCTCTCTCTCTCTCTCTCTCTCTCTCTCTCTCTCTCTCTCTCTCTCTCTCTCTCTCTCTCTCTCTCTCTCTCTCTCTCTCTCTCTCTCTCTCTCTCTCTCTCTCTCTCTCTCTCTCTCTCTCTCTCTCTCTCTCTCTCTCTCTCTCTCTCTCTCTCTCTCTCTCTCTCTCTCTCTCCTCTCTCTCTCTCTCTCTCTCTCTCTCTCCTCTCTCTCTCCCTCTTTCTCTCTCACACATACACATACACACACACAGAGGGAGGGAGGGAGGGAGAGAAAAGAGAGAGAGAAAGAAAGAGAGAGAGAACGAAAGAAAGAGAGAGAGAGAGAGAGAATAATGTGTATTGGCTTGTGGGCGAACGCGGACCCTCGCACAGTGGTAGTTCTCTTAAGTAAACCTGTAAATGTGAAGTAAAGTAAAGATCGTGAAAGTAAATTCCCGCAGAAATATGAATGATGCCCAACACAACATAAATCCTTCTTAGCAAGGAGTCAGTAGTCTTTCTTGGCATTTTTCATTTCTCGGGTTTTTTTTGAGTGAACCATCTATCAACTTCGCATTCAACCGGACTTTGTCTGTGTATTTCGTGAGGAAAATAACCCACAATAACCTCTCTTTAAAGAAATCATTCACTCCCTTGCCGTAATGGCCTCTGATTGTCTAACTTCCTTGATTTAATGTTAATTTGAGAAGTTAAGGTAAGTAATCATTTGCCTGGTATCAGTGAACCAGACTAGAAATTAAGGCAAGTACCTCTTGGTCTGATGACGTCATCTGGTATTCTGTGTGAGGCACTATTTGAAATTAATACATCTAGATATCAATGCATTATGGGTAATATTCACATGAAAGGATGTCATAATTTACTCTAGTTTGAAATTGACAAATTCTGATCTCAAATGTCATGGGATGGTATACTTCTTGACAGAGCGATGGGTATTATTTACATGAAAGGATGTCATAGTTTACTATAGTTTGAAAATGACAAATTTTTTTTCCTTTCCTTTCTGATCTCAAATGTCATGGGATGGTATACTTCTTGACAGAGCGATGGGTATTATTTACACGAAAGGATGTCATAGTTTACTATAGTTTGAAAATGACAAATCTCTTTCTTTTCCTTTCTGATCTCAAATGTCATGGGATGGTACACTTCTTGACAGAGCGAGATGTCAGTATCGTGTATTGATGTAAAGTGTACGAACGTTTTCTACTTCGATTAATGATCTAGCTGACTGACCTTCTTGATCAGGAATGTTGATTTATACCTGGGCTATGTAGGGGTCAAAAATAACTAATTAGATATCTTAATTACATATCTTATCTTCCTTTTTCCCTTATCTCTTAATCTTTCCCCTTGTCTTTCTTCCTCTCTCTGGCTTTGTCTCCCTTGTCCCTTTATCTCATCTTTTGAGTCTCCCCTTTTCTCGTTCTCTTCCTCACTCTCACCCTTCCATCATCTCTCTATTTATCTGAATTACTCTGTTTTCTAGCCTTTCTCTTCCTTTATCTTTGTTCTTCTTCTTCCCACTG
>NC_091585.1:17401461-17416461 GCF_042767895.1 Penaeus vannamei
CGAAAAATGTGCCAAGTGATGATATTAATAAAAGTTTGTTTGAGAAATTCGGTGAAGTGAAATCATGAATCTTTTTCCTTTTCATTGATACTACAATTACTGTTTTATTATTATTATAATTATTGTTATCATTATCATTATTATTATTATTGTCATTATTATTATTATCATTATTATTATTATTATTATTATTATTATTATTATCAGTGTTGCTCATTATTACTATTGCTCTACTACTACTACCATTAGTAGTTGTAGCATTCATATTTTTCTCTTTATCATTATTACTTCTGATACTGCTAAAGCTGCTATTGTTATCAATATCATCATCATCATTAGTAGTAGTAATAGTAGTAATAGTAACAGAAATAGTAATAGTGATAGTAGTAGTTGTTGTGGTTGTAGTAGTAGTAGCATTATCATCATAGTTATCATCATTACTATAGTTAGTAGCAGCAGAACAAGCACCAGCAGAATAGTGATGGTGATGATAATGATGATGATGATGATGGTGGTGGTGATGATGATTATGAGGTTAATAATAATGATTATTATAATTTGCATTCTGAAATCAGGATGTAAGTTATTCAGACGTAAAAATATTTTGAAATCCTATAATGCAAATCATGTTCGTTTATCCTTTCAAAGCAAGCCCGACCAAAGATAAAATAATTAATAGTTGCTATCAAAATCCCTCTTTTGATAGCGAGTATTTGGCAAAACACATATAATATTTACTACTGAAACGCACTTTCTGCAATGTGTCTTTAATATAGAAATGCTTGAAACACATGGAAATCGACCCACGAAAACATTTATTACATTAGAACTTTTTTTTTCTTTTCTTTTTTATTGCATAAGTTATAACACTTACATAACATTTGCGACTGAAATGCCTTTTGCGCGCGTCTTCTACTTTTAAAAATCCTCAAAACCCAAGGGAAAACGAGCCATGAAAACAGTACGTGTAGCATACTCCTTAGTTTATTTTTTTTATTTTTAGCATTCCCAACAAAACCTTCTAGAGCTTACATAAACAATCAAACGAACTTTGCCCTTCAACTCCAACTCCCAAACGCCCCAAGCCCAAGGGAAACCGGGCCACGTAAACAATTAGTACATCAGCCGAACCAAACAGTAAACCGTGCAGCCTCCACCCAAGGGGCTGTACACGGGGAATGGACGCGTCTCAAACACGGGAATCCAATTAATTCTGTCACGGCAGCGGCATCATTGTTTCGTTTGATGCCTCCCTCGCCCGAGAAACGCAAGTTTAACCCGCGGGATCATTGCAAGATTGCCGTTGCAAAGGGTTGTTGAGCGGCGTCAACAGGGCGGAACTCGGCTCGGTGAGTGGCTGGGCTCCTCGGCCGTGGAGGAAGCTGGTTGTGTTATTAGATAGGGAGGCCACATAGTTCATTTGTTATGGGATTGAACTGTGTTGTGTATGCGTACTCTTGCTATGCTTTTGTGATCGTGCTAGAAACCGAACATATTCTGACATAGTCTGCACAGGCCTAACAAACACCTCGCTAACACATCATATTGTGGTCTTATACATATAGGCAGATTCAAAGTGTGTATGTGTATGTATATGTGTATATATGGGCGTATGTGCTTAGGCATGTGTGTATACGTGTATTTATGTGTATAGATAGATAGATATCAAACTATGCAGTATGAAGCTAAGATTTTTTGATACAAAATTATCATTTGCTAAATAACGATTTTTTTTATTTATTTATTTTTTATTTATTTATTAATATTATTGTTATTTTTACTTTTCTTTTATTTCAAAATAAGCATAGATAAATTACCTTTAACTGATTGATATTTACTGCTGTTGGCGTTTTAACCGTTCCTCCTAATTAGATTTCTAATAGACTGGTTTTTAAATAGATAATCCTCTTATAAACACACACACACACACACACACACACACACACACACACACACACACACACACACACACACACACACACACACACACACACACACACACACACACACACACAGACGAATCGTTTCAATTTAATAACCTGAACGATAAATTTAGCACAACACCCACACGATCCTCTTCCGAAGGCGGATCAAAACAACGAGAAAATTAAAGTAATAGAACAAAACAGTTTTAAAAAAAGATCGAGTTATTGCAATTTTTAATAAAAACAATGTTGCAAGACGAGATTTAACTTCGGAAAAGACTGTGAAGGAGTCGGTTTTTATATTAGTTTATTATTATTATTATTATTATTATTGTCATTATTAATATCATTATTGCTATTCTTATTATTAATATCATTATTGTTATCATTATTATTATTATTACTATTATTATTACTGCTATTATCATGATTATTATTATTATTGTTGTTGTTGTTGTTATCATCATTATTATTATCATTATTATTATTATTACTATTATTATTATTATCATTATTATTATTATTACTATCATTATTTTCATTGTTATTATTATTATTATCATTGTTATTATCATTATTATTATTATTATTGTTACTATTCTTATTATTCTTATTATTCTTATTATTATTATTATTATTATTATTATATATGTATGTGTATATGTATGTATGAGGAGAAGAAAAATGTGGAAGGATAGGTAGGAGAGGGGGGGGGGGGGGGGTAGAGCGGGGAATGGAGAGGCTGGAGGACGGTGGAGAAGGGAGAGGGGGAAGAGGAGGGAGTGTCGAAGATAGAGCAGGAGGGGGAAGATGGTGAAAAGAGAGGGATAAAATAAAGGGTGATGGAGAAGGGAGAGCAGGAGGATGGAAAAATAAGAGCCTGGAAAAGTGTAGAAGGAGCTGCAGAGAGGCGTGGGGGAGGAAAAACGAGAATGGATAAAATGGAGAAAGAGGAGGAGGGGGAAAATATGAAGGAAGAAGGGGATGGGCTAGAAAAGAAGAGATGAGAGGGGACTGGATATGGGGGAGGGACGTGGATAAGGAAGATGCCATTAATTACAATGGATATTATGTATATATATATACATATGTATATATATATATATATATATATATATATATATATATATATATATATATATATATATATATATGGTGTTTACACTGCATAATAGGATATGAACATTATTTACAAGCAACCGAACCGTAAAGCAGGGAAGAGGCGAGGAGACAGGACGAACCAGGAGGCGAGTAAACAGGGGGAAGGGAAAGAAGAAGTGGGGGGGAGGGGGGCGTCTCTCCCTGTGTAATACTCAATGCAAGAGGATCTCGCGACGGATTTAGTTATTTACAGCCAAAGACCCTTGATAAAGATAACCAAGAAAGATTGGGTCGGAGGTACAAGTATAAGGTGAGTGAGAAGGAAAGAAGGGGATATTGTGGTTGTTGTTCTTGCTATTATCATTGTTATTGTTTATTATTAATAATAATATTCTTATTCACATAATCGGTATCGGTAGCATTATCATTATAACCATTATCATTATCATTACTATTATTATTACCATTAATATTATTATCATTATTATTGGCTTCATCATTATCATCATCATCATCTTGTTATCATTGTAATTATTCTTAATGTGATTATCATTATTATTTCTATTATTAGTAGTAGTTCCATTATCATTATTATTGTTGCTGTTATTATTATTATTATCATTATTATAGTATCATTGATATCATAATTTTTTTATTGTTATCATTATTTTTTCAGTATTAATATTATCGTTATTATTATTATTATTATTATTATTATTATTACATTTATTGTTTTATTTACGGTAAAGGTATTAATATTATTGTTGTTCTTATTATTATTGTTATTATTATTATCATTATTTTAATTGTAATTATCATTAACATTATTATTATTGTTATTAATATTATTATTATCATTATTGTTACTATTGTTGTTATTATTATTATATCATCGTTATTATTATTGTTATCGTTATTACTATTGTTATTATTGCTGTTATTTTGATAATAAAAACAATGATAGTAATTTTTATTATTATTCTTGTTTTAATACTTTTATTTCCATAAATGTTATTATTACTGTTCTCTTATTATTATTAATAACAATAATGTTATTATTATTATCATCATCATTATTGTCATCATTATCCTTATAATATTATCAGTATTATTTTTATCATTCTCTTTATGATCATTAGATTACCATCGTCATCATCATCATTAGCAATCTTCTTCATTATCTTTCTACCTTTTCACTTCTTCAGTTCCTCTACTTCTTCCTCTCCCTCTTCCCTTCTCCGCTCTGCCACCCTCTCTCGTTCCCAATTCTTCCTTAAATTCACTCCTCGTCTTCCACTCCATCCCCAATTCCCCCCCCCCCTTCCCACCCCCGAGAGCTCGCAAGTGTGTGTGAGTGTTTTGTGTTTGTGTGTTTGTGTGCGTGTGTATGTTTGTGTGTGTGTGTGTGTTCGTGCATGCGTGCGTTATACAGTAGATTATACAGTAGATTAAGTGAACGAGAAATTGTGTATGAATAAATTTGGTGATACGACCTTCACGAAATCCAGTGAGTTTTGGGAAAAGAGATGAAAATAAAAGATTAAAACAAAAAAACAAAAAAAAACAGTGGTTGGCTCTAAGCTATTCCGTCTGAAGAAAATCACATAAAGAAACAAACGACACTGACATTTGCAGGAAAAAAAAACGTTTCTCAAAGAACGTTTCTTGTCAAAATGGATGGAAGATTCCGGAAATTAGGGAGGAACGTTGCACAGAGAAAATAATGGATTTTGCGAATACGTCTAACCTTTCTGTTACAAAGGACAGTTGATTGATTTATCTTTATCTTATCCAAGAAATAGAGATAACCACGCGTCGACATACGTAAATGGAAGAAACGATTGAAAAGAGTAAGTCTAAGGTCCAGAAATTTCAAATCTTATGCTATTCATCATCATGTCGTATTTAGCAGATTGCCAGATAAACAGATAAACATAAATAAACGGATAAATAAATAAATAAACAGGGAAGAAGTAGAACGAATAACATCGAGAACGAGGTGTGGGATCAAAGCAGAATTTCTAAAAGTATGTGTCAAAGGAATCGAAACCTGGAGTTATCGAGAAAAAGAAAGTGATAAGGGAACTGAAACAACTAAGGGATTTAAAATAACAATGATTAGGGAATCAAAGCACGCGTATGAAATTTAAAAGAAAAAAAAAGTGATTTAGGAATGGAAATAACTGCTTAAGAAATAATCGTTTATAAAAAGTGTTTAAGTAATATAAAAATGTGATTATGGAATCGAAACAAGTGCTTAAGGAAGCGAAACTATCGATTAAGGAATCGTAACAAGTAACAGAGGCAATTCAACAAATGTTTTAGGAATCGAATCAAGTACTTATGGAATCAAAACAAATGCCCAAGTTTTTTTTTTTTTTCTTCCTTTTTTTTTTTTTTTTTCTTTTTTTTTTCTTTTTTACAGAAGCCGGAACTTAAAGAACGTGCGTCGTTTGTGTGTGTGTGTGTTTGTGTACGTGCGTCGTTTGAGTGTGTGTACATGAGTCGTTTGTGTGAGTGTGAGTGCGTCGTGTGTGTGCGTATGTGCGTACGTCGTTTGTGTGTGTGTGTGTGTGTGTGTGTGTGCGTGCGTGCGTGTGTGCGTCGTTTGTATGTGTATGTGTGTGCATTCGTCCGTCGTTTGTATGTGTGTGTGTGTGCATTCGTCCGTTGTTTGTATATGTGTATGTGCTTGCGTCTGTCGTCTGTGTGTATGTTCGTGTGCATCTGTATGAGAGGGAGAGAGAGAGAGAGAGAGGATATAGGACTGAGGATTAATTGTACAGTGACAATTTTGCAGTCGAATGGGACAAAAGATAACAGAGCTCTTAATACCCTAGGGAAGGGTGTGAATTACGCTTTGAGATATTGTAAAATAGATGGAAAATTGGCACTCACATACGTATTAATTGGCGGCAGAGATCAATTTACTTTGGCAGACACACACATTGCCAAAAATGAAGGCAAGATGGCAAATGAACCGAAAGCAAAGGAACTATAATTTAGTTTAGAAGTACCTGTAGTACAAGGATGGCAAGAGCGATATATTCCCTTCTCCATAGATCTGAGTGAGATTAGGGTAGAATTTCTATTGAATATGCTTCCTGTCCCAGAGATTGGAGGGAACGGACCGTCCTTACCTCCCAGAAGGTCACCCGAACGTAGCATGAGAAATGGAGACGTGCAAATGGTTTTAAATAGCTAGGACCCCTTCAATGGCCAAATGGAGATCTAAGGAGAGGAAATGAATCGCAGCGACGGACTGGGGAAAGAGGAGCTGGAAGAATACATTAAAAGGAGAGTGTGGAAGGAGAATTAGCTATGGGGATTAAGCCAACAGGACGGCTTTAGCACTCGGGAAGGAATCATTAATTATTAATGATTCTTGTTTCTTATGAGATGCCATTAGAATGTAAGATAATGGTTCATTATATGAATAAAACATGTTGATGTTCAAAATAATAAAAATAGTGATGATAATGTTAATATTATTATCATCATTGTTGTTAGAAGTAGTACTAGTATTAGTAGGAGTAGTATTAATAGCGACAGCAGTAATTGTAGGAATTTTAGTACCAGGTGCAATAGCAATAATGATGATAATGAATATGCTACCATTACACAATACAGTACCCTAATGAATGTAGTTTGATATTGTCAATTATAATGTCAAAAAATGTTGAAGAAAATAGTTATAGTAAACAATTCTTTCTGTATTCTATATTTAGTGAATAAAATTACCACACCGCCCTTCAGTATATTAATTTAACTCCCATATAAATGTAAATTGTTGATAAAGAAATAAATATAGCAACGTAAGTATGTTTTTCTTTATAGCTCACTCCATATTTTACTCTCTTTATCTTTTTTTTTCTTTCCCTCCTTTCCATATTTTATCCAAATCTTTCTTCTCCCCTCCTTCTAGTTCTTCTTTTTCCCTAATATTGATATCCCTTTTTAATTCCCTTTTCCACCTCGTCTTCCTTTTCCAAAGCTTTATTTTGATTTACTATTTATTCCTCTCCTTACTCTTTCACCTTCTCTTTATACTCCTTTATCCCTATTTTCTTTCTTCCCCTCTTCCTCTTTCTGCTGTTTTTTTTTCTCCTCTCCTTTATTACCGCCACCTCGCTAATTTTCTTGTTTCGTCTTATTTTCTTCTTTTTGTCTGTTATTCCACCATCTTCTTCTGCTTCTCTTTATCTTCCTTTCATTTTTCTCGTTCGTCTTTCCAGCGCTTCCTTCTATTCCTCATTGTCTGTCATTCCAATTTATTTTTCTCCTCCCTCTTCTCTCCTTCCTTGTTGTCTGCCCTTCCAAGATTTTTCATTCTTCTTCCTCCTTCTCTTTCTTCTCTCCTTCCTTGTTTTCTTCCTTATTGTCTGCCCTTCCAAGATTTTTCATTCTTCTTCCTCCTTCTCCCTCTTCTCTTCTTCCTTGTTTTTCTCGTTTACTATCATTCCATCGCCTTATTCTTCTGCTCTTCATCCCCCGTTTCTTTTTTTTTTTTTTTTTCCTTTTCAGCCATTCCACCTACCTCCTCTTTCTTCTCCTCCTCCTCTTCCTGTCATTCCTCGCTTCCAACTCCTCCTCCTCCTCCTCCTCCTTTCCGTTTCCTCCATTTAGCCACACCCTTCTTCCTTTCGTCTTCCTTCTTCTCTTTTTTATTTTGCCTTCACACTATGTCCTCCCCCACCTTTTTTAATTTTTTTCTTCTGCTATTTCACTATTTATCTTTATTCCTTTCCTCTTTTGCCGTACCAAGACTGTTTCTTCTTTATGTTGTTTTTCCTCTTCCTTCTCCTTTTCTTCTTTTTCTGTCATTCCACGATTGATTTGTCATCTTTATTCTCCTTCTCCTTTCTCTCATCCTCCTCTTCGCAATTCTATCACTACCTACTCCTTTTTTTTCTCCTCCTCATTTGCTGCCAGTTCGTCATTTCTTTATTATTTTTTATCTTCCTCTTTTTACTTTTTCTCCTCTTCCTCTTCTGTCATGTCGCGAAATTTTCTCTTTATTTTTTCTTCTCTTTCTCCTTCTTTGCTGCTAGTTAGTCTCTTTCCAACTCTTTTCTCTTTTTTCTCTTCCTCCTTTTACCCTTTTTCCTCCTCTTCTGTCCTTTCATTACCACCTTCTCATCCCTTTTCTCCTCCTTCCCTTTCTATTTTTCTTCTTTATCCTCTGCTCTCAGTCCACCACTTCATTTCTGTCTTCCCTTTTCTCCTCCTGCCTTCCTATTCTTCCTCTGCTGGTCCACTATTTCTTTGTGTTCCCTTTTCTCCTCTTCCTATTCTTCCTACTCCTACTCTTCTCTTCTGCTGTTACTCCACTATCTCCTTCTCATTTTTTTCTATTCCTATTCCTTCTACTTTTCCCCCTCCTCTTCTGCCATTCTTCGTCCTTCTTATATTTTTTTCCTCCTTTTCAGCTTCCAGTTCATCATCTTTGTGTCATCATCCTTCCTCTTATTTTTCCTCCTCCTCTGCTGCCAGTCGGCCATCTCTTTCTCTTCCATCTACTCCTCCTCCACTTCTTCTTCCTCCTCCTCTCCTGTCACTCCACTTTTTTTCCTCCTCTTCCTCTTCTGCAGTCCACCTCTACCTTCTTATTTATTTTTCTTTCTCCTTTGCTGCCAGTCCACAATCTTATTCCTTTTCTCCCCCTCATCTTCCTCTTTCTAATTTTTTCTCTTCCTCATCTGCTGCCAGTTACCACCTCTTTATCCTTTTTGTCCTTTTCTGCCCCTCTTCTCCTGCCTGTCCATCATCTTATTTTTTCTCCACCTCCTTCTACTTTTTCTTCTCCTTTTCCGGTTCGCTCTCTTTCTCTTCCTTTCTCTCCTTCCCCTATATTTTCTCTCCTTCTCTGCTGCCACTCCAGCATCTCTGTCTCATTTTTTTCTCCTCCTCCTCCTCCTCCTTCTTCTTTTTCTCCTCCTTTGCCAGTTCACTCTCTTTCTCTTCCTTTTTCCCTTCCCCCTGTATTTCCTCTCCTCTGCTGCCACTCCATCATCTCTCTCTCATTTCTCCTCCTCCTCCTCCTTCTACTTTTTCTCCTCTTTTGCCAGCTCACTCTCTTTCACTTCCTTTTTCCCTTCCCCCCATATTTCCTCTCCTCTGCTGCCACTCCACCATCTCTCTCTCATCTTTTTTCCCCCCCCTCCTCCTCCTCCTCCTTCTACTTTTTCTCGTCTTTTGCCCGCTCACTCTCTTTCAGTTCCTTTTTCCCTTTCCCCCATATTTCCTCTCCTCTGCTGCCACTCCACCATCTCTCTCTCATTTTTTTTCTCCTCCTCCTACCTTTTAACCTTCTCCTACTCTGCCAGTTTCTCTTCCTTTTTCTCCTTCCCCCATATTTCCTCTCCTCTGCTGCCACTTCACCATCTCTCTCACATTTTTTTTCTCCTCCTCTTCCTCCTCCTCCTTCTACTTTTTCCCCTCCTCCTCTTCTGCCATTCCACCACCTCCACTGACGTCACTCTCCTGTCTAGCCCTCAGACCCCCAAAGAAGGGTAAGTAAACGCTATTATCATAATGTCTATAATGGGACGGAAAAATATTTTCTTTGGAAGACAAAAAAGAAGAAAAAGAGAGAAAAAATATAGCAGGAGAGATATAAAGGTGGGAAAAAATTCTCATGACTGACATATTGCCCTGGGAAATATTTAGTGGCCTCTTTTGCTTTTATTGCCATTGTTGTACTTATAATCGATTTAATTGCTGTAACGAAATTATTATTCTGACGTGCCTGTTGCTAAAAGCTAAAGAAAGTCTCAGTAGTAATGGCCATAGCATTGCTTCCAGATTACTACGTTTTTTGCTTCTAGAATCGTTTCCAATAAAGATGTCGAAAATGTATAAAATAGAGTGACAAAGCTAATATTATAGCTTTTGTAATCAACAATGATGATAATGATAATAATGTCAGTAAGACTTATGGCAAGAGTGAAACAAATAATTTATAGAATAAAAACGCACAATGCTAATAATGATGATAATGACAAAAATGATATTGATGAGATAACAGTGATATCATCATTGTAAAAGATAATGATAACAATCATCATCATCATTGAAATCATCATTATTATCTTTGTTATTACTATTAGTATTACAATTATCATTTTCATTATGATTATTAACATTGTTATCCTTATTCACATTACCATCACTGTTATCATGATTAACATTATTATTATCATTGTTATTATTACGATTTTTTTTATCGCCATCACTATTCTTATCAATATCTTTATCATTTCTATAAATGGATTTGTCGCCTGTTCATTTCATGTTTCTTATTTTATTGTTATCTATCTCTTTTCTTATCGCTAGAAAAATATTGTCAGTAGTACAATCATTATTATTTAATGACCAACACAACTTTGCTTATTATCAATTTACTCTCATCATCATCATCATCAACATCTTTTGGGTTTCTCCTCTTCCTCCTTGTATTTTTATCCTCCTCTGTTGCCAGTCCACTTTCTCTTTGTCCTTGTCTTTCTCTTTCTCTTCCTCCTTTTACCTTTTCCTTTTCACTATTTTCTTATTCTTATTGAATTTCGAAGAAGATAATGATGAAGGTGATGTTCAAGGTGAGAATTGAAGAAGAAAATAGGAAAATAAATAAGAATGCTAAATTGTGGACGAAGATGAAGAAAAAGAAGAGAAAGATGTAAGATAAGGAAAAGGGAAGGGAAAAAGAGAAAAAAAAAGTGAAAAGGCTAAAGTAAAAGAGATCACAAAAAGAGAAAGAAGGGAAAAAAAATCCCAGGTCAAAATACCATGACCCGGGGGCAGAGAAGGGGGAGGGGGGAGGGACAGGTGAAGAGAGGGGGAAGGAGGGGGGGGAGAAGGGGGAAGGAGGGGGGAGGGGGAAGGAGGGGGAGGTGGGGGGCAGGGAAGGGGCAAGGAAGGGGGGAGGGGGGAGGAAGGGGGCGGGGAACAGGTGAAGGGAGGGGGGGAGGAAGGCGGGGATAGGTGAAGGGCGGGGGGAAGGAGGGGGAGGTGGGGGGCAGGGAAGGGGGAAGGAGGGGGGAAGGGGAAGGAAGGCCGAGGATAGGTGAAGGGAGGGGGAGAGTGCGGGAAGGGGGGTGCAGGAACGGATGGCTTTCCTTCTTATCTCTGTCATTTTTGGTTTCTCCGAAATCTGAAATCTGTTTCCTTTCCTGGAAGACGACGTAAGGAATTCAATGTTTTTTTTTTTTTTCTTCTTTTCTTTCCATTTTTCCTTTTCCTTCTCCATCTTTTCTTTCTATTTTTCCCATTTGGTCATTCTTTTTCTCTTTTTTTCCCGCTCTCTTTATCTTTTTTGTCTTGTCTTTTTTTTTCTCTTCCTCCCCCTCCTCCTCTCTCTCCCTCTTTTCATTTCTTCTTGTCTCTTGACTTTTTTCTCTTTCTCTCCTCTCACCCCCCCCCCTCCTCTCTCTCTCTTTTCTTTTCGTCTTTTGTAATTTTTTTTCTCTCTTTCCCTCCCCCCGTCCTCTCTTTCTCTCTCTCTTTTCTTTTCTTTTTGTCTCTTGTCTATTTCTCCCCCCTCTCTCTCTCTCTCTCTCTCTCTCTCTCTCTCTCTCTCTCTCTCTCTCTCTCTCTCTCTCTCTCTCTCTCTCTCTCTCTCTCTCTCTCTCTCTCTCTCTCTCTCTCTCTTCTTTTCTGTTTGTCTCTCGTCTTTTTCTCTCTCCGTTCATTCGTCTTGGAGGATCGAGCGACGTCCATCCTCAGCTTTGTTGACGTTTGGCGTTCAATTCCGGTTTTGGGTTCACTGGCCGCCTCTCACGGTTGCTGCCCTCAGTGGGGTTATTGTTGGTAGTGTTGGTGTTGTTGCTGTTTTGTTGGTGTTGGTTTGTTGGTGTTGTTTGGTTGTTGTTGGTGGTGGTGTTGGCAATGTTGGTGTTGTTTTATTTTTGTTGTTGTCAATGTGGGTGTTGTTTTGTTGTTAATATGGGTGTTATTCTGCTGTTGCCAATGTTGGTGTTGTTTTGTTGTTGTTGTCAATGTTGGTGTTGTTTGGTTGTTGTTGTTGTCAATGTTGGTGTTATTCTGCTGTTGCCAATGTTGGTGTTGTTTTGTTGTTGTTGTTGTCAATGTTGGTGTTTTGTTGTTGTCAATATTGATGTTCTTTTGTTCTTTATGTCAATATTGGTGTTGTTTTGTTGTTGTCAATTTAAGTGTTGTTTTGTTATTGTCAATATTGGTGTCATTTTGCTGTTGCTGTTATTGTTGTTGTTGTCAATGTTGTTTTGTTGTTGTTGTTGGCAATGTTGGTGTTGCTTTGTTGTTGTTGTTGTCAATGTTATTGTCAATGTTGGTGCTGTTTTGTTGGTGGTGGTGGTGGTAGTGTTGTCAATGTTGGTGTTGTTTTGTTTTTGTTGTCAATGTTGGTGTTGTTTTGTTGTTGTTGCTGTCAATGTTGGTGTTGTTTTTTTGTTGTTGTCAATGTTTGTGTTGTTTTTTGTTGTTGTTGTTGTCAATGTTGGTGATGTTTTGTTATTCATATCAATATTGGTGTTGTTTTGTTGTTGTTGTTGTCAATGTTGGTGTTGTTTTGTTGTTGTTGTCGATATTAGTGTTGTTTTGTTGTCAATATTGGTGGTATTATATTTATCATCATCATTATCATCATTATCATTATCCACATTATCATTATTATCATCATATTCATTATCATTATCATTATCCTCATCCTCATTTTCCTCACCATTATCAGTATCATCATCATCACCATCATCATCACTAACATAACTTTTAATGTTATCATCACAAAATACATTATCTAATAGAATTGTGAAGAACAGCATTGCCAACGGCTTAAGATCAACCGATTTCGAATTCCTATTGAAATCGTAGCAGTTGATGCTAAGGTCGATTATTTTTTTTATTGTTCTTAACGATCCTATAACCTTTATTTTTGTTGTTTTTTTACATTTTGTTTGTTAGTTTTCGAGCTGAAGGAGCTTTTAAGAGACCACTTCAGACTCCCTGGATAAGATCCTCATCCACACCAACATGTTAATTATTACACGATTCTCTTCACCAACATGTCATGTCTTAATTGACATAACAAGTGATCTTTGACCCGTAACCTGTATATATATATATATATATATATATATATATATATATATATATATATATATATATATATATATATATATATACAAAGAGAGAAAGGAAGTGAATGAGTGAGAGAGGGAGAGAGAGAGATCAGGAGACAAATAATCATTCACAAGCACACATATATTTATATGTGTGTACGTGTGTGTGTGTGTGTGTGTGTGTGTGTGCGCGCGCGCGCGTACGCGCAAAATCTGTGATGTGATTTTCCTTCCAAACTCCAAACACCACCTTTTTCATGATTTGAAAAAAATATATATATATATCACTCCTATCTTATTTACTTCAAGATATCCGATACATTCCCGAGAAACTTACCAATAGAGAGAAGACAAAAGTTGAATGCGATTCCTGTTTGCTCTTCCTCTGTCTTTTTCCCCGGCTGCTACTTGCTCTGTACATAGCGTAAGAAAATGCAAAGACGGCGCACTTATCTATTTGCTGAGATGGAAGATGTTTACAACGAAGTTTGGGAAAATGTTAGCTTAAGAGGCTGTTTGGGAGGAACGAGAGAAAAGGAGAGGAGAGAGACGCGAAGGCATGTATTCATACTATACAGACACGGGCATACACATGTGCAGAGGGAGAGGGAGATCCAGAGAGAGAGAGAGAAAAAGGGAGAGGGAGAGGGAGGTCCACAGACAGAGAGAAAGAGAGAGGGAGAGAGAGGTCTACAGACACACGCACACACACACACACACACATATACATCTATATATATGTATATACATATATATATCGAGGAAATAAAATAAAATAATGAAAGTGAGAGAGGAAACGAGAAGGAAAGAGGGCGAGGGCGAGCGAGTAAGTGATCGACAGACAGACAGACAAACAGACAGCAAACCTTAATCGCACCCCCCCCCCCTCCCAAGTAGCTCATCACCGTCGAGCAGGAAACCCGTAGCCCCGAATCAATACAAGCAGCTTTGCAAGATGGCGTTATCGTGCAAGAAAAGGACAAGATCGCGCTGGTCTTGGCATTAATGACTTTGTTATCAGTGCCTTTAGACCACACCGGTTTTACGAGCTCTCCCGAGGCACAGTGCCAGGTGTACCTTGGACGCCCACCAGCGATCGGAAGGCGAGTTCGGGAAGCGATCGAGAGGAACGGGAGGCGCCCCCGTCTATTTCTGCCGGAACGACGACCCTCTCAACGAGTCTCGCCCTCCTTCCTTGGTCGTACCGGTATTTTTTTCTCTCTCTCTCTCTCTCTCTCTCTCTCTCTCTCTCTCTCTCTCTCTCTCTCTCTCTTCTTTTTCTTTCTGTTCTCTACTTCTTGTGCGATGGCCCCTTTCCTCTTTCCTTGGACGTACCGGTATCTCTTTCTCTCTCTCTCTCTCTCTCCTTTTTCTTTCTCTTCTCTACTTCTTGTACGATAGTCCCTTTTCCTCTTTCCTTGGTCTTTTTTTCATCTTTTCTTTCTCTTCTACTTCTTCTACGATAGCCTTTTCCCTCCTTCATTGACCATACCGACCTTTTTCTCTCTTTCTTTTCCTCTCTACTTCTTGTACGATAGCTCTCCCTTTCCTCTTTCCTTGGTGGTACGTTTTTTTTCTCCCTTTTCTTTCTCTACTACTTCTGCGATAACCATTTTCAACCTTCCATGGGCGTACCGTTTCTCTCTCTCTCTGTCTCTCTCTCTCTCTCTCTCTCTCTCTCTCTCTCTCTCTCTCTCTCTCTCTCTCTCTCTCTCTCTCTCTCTCTCTCTCTCTGTCTCTCTCTCTTTCTTCCTCTTCTATTTCTACGATAGCCCTCTTCCTTCTCCCTTGCGGTTTACACTTTCTCCCTTTTCCTTCTCAAAAATTTCCCTTTCATTTTTTCTCTTTCCTCTCTTTTTCCCTTTCCTCTCTGTTGC
>NC_091585.1:17421461-17423961 GCF_042767895.1 Penaeus vannamei
CCTTTAAGACTCTCCTTTATGCAAGTGTATTCGCATCGTTCGTATTTTTCCCTGTGATCCGGATTAATATTATTTTCTATAGTTGCTCAGATATAGAACTCTGTCGGTAATAGGTATGTACAATATGTCCTTCAAAAGACGGGTGTATAATGTGTATAAATATATAAATTAATGGATGAGGGTATACATATATGTGTGTGTATGTGTATGTGTGTGTGTGTGTGTGTGTGTGTGTGTGTGTGTGTGTGTGTGTGTGTGTGTGTGTGTGTGTGTGTGTGTGTGTGTGTGTCTGTGTGTGTGTGTGTAATATTACGTATTCATGACAAATGTAGAAAGACATGAATGAGAATGGCAATAAAAATGTATTTGACCGGTTTCGAATACATCTTAGCCAGAAATACATATATAGGAGATAATACCTAGCATATTTATGTGTGCCAATGAGACCGATCACTTCTGGCATTGGCAGCGCTCCCCTCCGTTTGGCGAAGTGTTTGGCGAAACCAGTCTCTCCGCCGCTATGGGAGTCATCAGTGATTCCTGAAGAACTCCGGGGACCTCATCAGACGTCTTCAGAGTTCGTATACAGAAATAAAAAGCTGGTAAGTTTTGATGTTAAATCCCTTTTCACAAATGTACCCACAGATGGAGCATTCCGGGCTGCCGAGAGGGTCAGCGGCTCCATGGTAGATGGCGAACTTCCGCCGTCAAAAGATCACTTCACAAGCCTCGGGAAGTTATGTGTGGACTCCGGCTTCTTCAAGAGTACCAGCAAGTCAGACGGCCTCGCCATGGACTCTCCTCTGAGCGCAGTCCTGGCAAGCCTCTTCATGGAGTCGCTGGAGAGAGGCCACTATAGGGATATAATCGGCAGACATTCAATTTGGCTTCGATACGTAGATGATGTCCTCGTCATCGTCCCCAGAAGGTCTTGTTCTGCACCATACGTTAACGCAGCTGAATTCCGTCCACGAGAAGATCCAGTTCACCGTGGAGGAGGAAGTGGATCAGAAGTTACCTTTCCTGGACACTCTGATCCATCGGGGTGACGACCACCTACGTTTTTTTCTGTATACAAGAAACCGACAAACAAATACGATATCCACTCTTACTAAGCCCACAGCAATAAAACAAAATATGGGATTGTAATTGGGTTCTTCATCCGGGCACTGAGTTTCTCGAGACTGAGGTTACGTAATTCTTTTATGAAACATAAATATCCCAAAAGTCTCCTGCTAAACCTCAGAAAGAAGGCGGAGAACAAACTTATAAGATCAAGCCCTGTGGTGTCTTCTATTTTTTTTCGTATTATCTCCATGTAACCTTTCCCAGGCGATTAGCAAATTCTTTGGCAACACAGTGAAAATCGCGGCACATCCGGTGAAAAGATACAGGACCTAATACTTATATATATATATATATATATATATATATATATATATATATATATATATATATATATATATATATATATATATAATATATATATGTGTGTGTGTGTGTGTGTGTGTGTGTGTGTGTGTGTGTGTGTGTGTGTGTGTGTGTGTGTAGAGGTCCTATTTGCACACTCCTTCTAGTAGGTCGTATAGCAGTGGTTAGTGTGTCCGTCTTATATATATATATATATATATATATATATATATATATATATATATATATATATATATATATATATATATATATAACCACACACACACACACACACACACACACACACACACACACACACACACACACACACACACATATATATATATATATATATATATATATATATATATATATATATATATATATATATATGTGTGTGTGTGTGTGTGTGTGTGTGTGTGTGTGTATGTGTGTGTGTGTGTTCGTGTGTGTGTGTGTGTGTGTGTGTGTTCGTGTGTGTTCGTGTGTATGTGCGTGTGTGTGTGTGTGTGTGTGTGTTTGTATGTTTGTGTGTGTTGTGTTTGTGTGTGCGTGTCCATTATCATTATACTTAATATTATTACCTTTATCCTTATTTTATCATCATTATCAACATCTATGTTATCATCATCGTCATCAGCACCATCATCATCATTAACATCATCAATATCATCATGAAAATCGACATCATCATCATTATTCATTCCAGCAAATATTCACATCCATAAAATGTTTAACTAAATGACAGAAATTCAACAGAACCTTGATGCAATAAAAGCAATTTATAGTTTAATTCTTAAATCCTTTAAATTACAAATCAAATGTAATATTCATAATATTTTGTGAGGTTTATCTTGTTGATGGTAGTGATTAATAATATCCTTTATTGAATAATTAATTTAATGAATTTAACATTTTATCGGTAATGTACATCTCTGAATCCTGTGAACAATCATGAATAGTGTTCACCCTATCAAAGTACAGGTAAAATACCGTGTTTTATTTACTGAAATTGTATCTGGGTCTCTCTTATTGTTTATTCTTTATTTTATTTTATTTTATTTATTTATTATTATTATTTTTTTTTTTT
>NC_091585.1:17446461-17448961 GCF_042767895.1 Penaeus vannamei
TCCCTTATTTAGTTAGTCTTTCCTCTCTACTTTACTTTATTCTCGTCTGTTCTCTTTACTCTTTCCTTCGTATTTTTTTTTTCTTATCCGTCTCTTTCTTTGATCTTTTTCTTTTTGATCTTCACTCATTCACATTCTTTTCGTTTTTTCTTTAATTTTATCTTTAATTTACTTCTATTTAATTAGTCTTTCCTCTCTACTTTACTTTATTCTCGTATCTTTTCTTCACTTTCTTATCATTTTTTCTTATCTATCTCTTTCATTCAGTTCGTTTCTAATTGTTTTCTTTCCTATTCTTGATCTTCCCTCTTTCGCGTCGTTTTTTGTTTTTTCTAATTTCTTTTCTAATATATTTCCCTTATTTAGTTAGTCTTTTCTTTATTCTTGTCCCTTCTCTTTACCCTCTCTCTCACTTTCACGGTATCCGTTTTTATTTTTATTTTAGTTATTTTTTATTTGTTTTGTTCTTGATCTTCCCTCCTTCACATTGTTGTTCTTTTTCTTCAAGTCCTTCTACACATTTTCTTTCCTTCTTCCAGACAATTTCGTCTTGTTGCTTTTATTCCTCATTTTTTGTATCTCATCTCCCATTATCCCTTCTCTTTGTGAGTTAATTTCCCATTCTCTTCTATTATTTCTTCTTCCTATTTCTTCCTCATTACTGGAGATGGCTCTCTCTCTCTCTCTCCCCTCCCTCCACACTCTCTTTCGCTTTTCCTCTCCCCCGCCTCCAGTCCCCTTTCCTTCACCCCATTCTCTCTCCTCTCTCTATTTCTTTCTCTCTCTCTGTGCCTCTCTTTCTCTCTCTATTTCTTTCTCTCTCTCTGTGCCTCTCTTTCTCTCTCTATTTCTCTCTCTCTCTCTGCTCCTCTCCCTGCCCCACCCACTTCCACCCTCCCTCCACACCTCTTTCACCGAGGAGCAAAATATTCAATCTTTTCTCACTCTTTTACTAACTGTGCCTATTTTAAGAAAGTATTCCTTAGCTGGAAGACAACTTCAGCCGTTGTTTGTAAACATGATGCTAAAATATTCCGGCAAACATCAAATATGACAACTTCCTTTCTGTAAATGGATCTCTCTCGATACCTTATCAGCTCTACTTTTATAAAGCTCAATCGAGAATCAATATTTGCATTAAAAGATCACTGAATCTCATCTCTAATCATTTTCTATTTTAATCACACATGTTCAATCCTCTTATCTTAAATTCCGAGAAAAAATATCCAGTTATAATGAAATCTACTCTTCGTACTATCGTTTGAAAGATAAAGTGTCACTGATTTTATTCATACGAACAAATACAAATTAATTCTTTGAATAATCTTTGCGATTGCTGGAAACGAAGCAGCTAATCCCTTAAATATCATTAATGTACCAAATATCACCTACAGAATATATTGATAAAAAAACACGTAATGTACTCACAAATCTGATTTGAATTGCTAATAGAAATATTAAACATTTTACAGAATAGCTCTTCAGTGAAGCAGTAGTGCCATATATCATATAATCAATGTACTTTTATCCATTATACATTATCATTGAACACAAGAAGTACACTACCTATAATCCTTCCTTAACCCAGAAAGGGCGGGTGGCGTAATGTTACGTCCGAGGCTCAATACTGAAGACTTATCCATGCGGTGCCTTACTTTTACATGCATTTCCGTTCTATTCTTCAAACAAACTTACCTTACCTTGTTGCTTGTTTCAGATACTGATGCTATTGATCACGAGTTTGTTGAAAATATCATTTAACTGTGGCAAAAAAAATCGTTTTGGATTCCAGATTCAAAGAAAGAATGAAGCAAATTCCAGAAATTCTCGAGTACCATATCACATTAAGCAGATTCATGCTGTGGATAATAAGTGCGAAGGAGAGACAAAGGGTCTGATAGTCACCAGTCAATCTCCCACCCCCCACCCCCATTCTCTCTCTCTCTCTCTCTCTCTCTCTCTCTCTCTCTCTCTCTCTCTCTCTCTCTCTCTCTCTCTCTCTCTCTTTCTCTCTCTCTCTCTTTCTCTCTCTCTCTCTCTCTCTCTCTCTCCCTCCTTCACACACACACAAAGATATGAAGGGGAATTAAATACTACAAAGTGTAAGAGCAGTAATGCCATTCTAATTAAAATACTGTAGAACATCAAAATGCATTTTTAATCGCTTTCACAATAAGATTATTCATTGACATATATATTTGTCAGAACGAACTGTGTACAGAAGCAAAGAACATTATGAACATTATGAGACTATAAGTTCAATATTAATGAAACAATACAAGGATCAAGGATTTTGAAGTGTATCGTACCAGATTTTTTTTTATGACACCCAGTATACAAATAATTATCCTTATTATTACATAGTCGCGATGTTATATGAGTATGATTTCTTGATTTGTTGTATATATTACACTACCCGTCTTGTATATCAGGAAATAATATAAAACATGCACATATACCAGTCTCGAGCTTAATTATTCTTGAAGAATAGTCAGTTTAA
>NC_091585.1:17534790-17537290 GCF_042767895.1 Penaeus vannamei
TGATGATGGCGAGATGATTATTATAATTAATAATCATTATCATCATTAGAATAATCATCATTAACAATATCATTAATTCATTATTTTTATGATAGTTATTACTATTATTATCATATTATTTTCATCATTATTATAATTGTTATCATTATCATTATTACACTCATTATCATCATTATTATCATTGTTATCACTATCGTTACTATTGTCATAACTAATTTTATGGTGTTATAACCATTGTTTTTTTGTGTTTGTGATTTTAAAAAAGTACTGCTGAATCAGCAAAAATTTAAAATATATTTATTTATATGAAGAAATATTTCCTAAATTACCCTCCTTTCCATAATCTAATTTACCCAAGAAAAATGTCAGGCATAAAAAACAACACTTTTATTATTTTTTTTGTGCTAAATGCTATATGATTTAATTAATTAAGATGTAGAAAATTACCATTATTTCTCTTTTAGTATTCATCATTTGGTTAATTTCTTAGTATTGCTTTATTTTCGTGACTTTAACTAATCAATATTTTCATTATTCAATAAATAAGAAAAGGTCAGTCAACCGTTGTAGTTGTTTTCGTTAACATGCTAAAGCCCCACTTATTGTCCGGTTGCCAACTCGTATTTTGGATGCTTCTCTCAGATCAGATAGTTTCCCTGTGCATACAGTACATGTGTGTGTGTGTGTGTGTGTGTGTCTGCATGTGTGTGTTTATGTGCGTGCGTGCGCGTGTGTGTGTATGAATCTGTATAATTTATATGTATATATATATATACATATATAAATATATATATATATTTATATATACATATATATATATATATATATATATATATATATATATATATATATATATATATGTATATAAATATATATATATATATATATATATATATATATATATATATATATATATATATATATATATATATATATATATATATATATATATATATATATATATATATATATATATATATATATTAATTACTCTCTGTCCAAAGAAAGCTTTTTGCATGTTTTGAATAAAGCAGTTCTTCTCTCATTCAAGTATCTTTCGCTGTTGCACAAAATTCACTCTTAGCATCACTAGCTTTCCTAATCCTTAATCTATGATATTGCACATTGCAGTCCCAACGTTGAATCTACCTGTTAACAATCCCAATAAGTTACTAATTGTTTAATGTGTAGCAGAGTCAGTTTGAATTCTGAAAAGAGTATTATCTATATCTGGAAATTCAAGACAAAGTAGGTAGCAGATATTATATTATTTCATAACAGCAGGAAATTCAAAATGAAATGATCTAGTATTGTTTAACAACCGAATTCCCGGGACTGTGGCATTGGAGTCTGGAACAATAAATACTGTATATTACTCTTATTATAGCGACTTATATACAACACGGGATGGGATGGTGAAGGAAGCAACTATTCAGTATTCCTATCCATGTCACAACAAAATTCATTAGTAATAATTTCTTTTCGGAAAGAAAAATATTATATTAGTACTATAGAATGTCCGAATATACGATTTATTTTTTTTTATTTTTTATTTTTTTTACAAAATTGTAAATAATTCTAAAAATGTGTTTATTCAGAGAAGAGATGACAACCACAGGCTAGACAATACGACCAAAATTCCTCAAGAAGACTAATACTGTTGCAATTTCATAATTAATATTAGAAAAATTAAAGGTTGGAGCTCGTATGTCCCTTTCTATCTCCAAAGATATAACAGGGTCAGAGAATGTACTATCAGCTGAAACACTATTTGCATAAAAGATGTTCCAATTATTGATTAACTTCAAATGACCTACCATGTGATATCTTCCAGGTTCTCTCTGTGTGTGTGTGTGTGTGTGTGTGTGTGTGTGTGTGTGTGTGTATGTGTGTGTGTGTGTGTGTGTGTGTGTGTGTGTGTGTGTGTGTGTGTGTGTGTGCATACATACATACATATTTCATATTTGAAAACTATTTGCTCAATGTTCATATCATTACCTCTTTTTTTTTTTTTTTTTTACAAAGAACATAATAATAATAATGATTGAACCATACTACATACGGAGGAATAAAATCAAACTCTACACCTTCTTAATAATGTTGCAATACACAATCATCAAAGTCTATGACAATAAACAGATTACCACAAATAC
Organism: Penaeus vannamei; assembly: GCF_042767895.1. Taxonomy (NCBI): domain Eukaryota; kingdom Metazoa; phylum Arthropoda; class Malacostraca; order Decapoda; family Penaeidae; genus Penaeus; species Penaeus vannamei. The sequence goes on from NC_091585.1 coordinate 17,536,944, forward strand.
CCACACACAAAAAGAGCCACATGACACAGACAAAGAGAGAGAGAGAGAGAGGGACCTTACATTACCTCATCCAACCTGCCTTCCCTTGCTCTGCTTTCCGGGGGAGATTGCAGCTTACGAGGGCGAGGAGGAGTGACACCCGGGACTGACACCGTCCAATTACTGGCACTTGTAATCTGACGCTCCCGAGCCAGGGGCGCCCTTGCCAGACATCGCACGGGCGCTAAACATTGCTCTGCTCGATGCTTCCTTCGCTGCTTGTCATTGGGGGCGGTTCCGAAGAGCGTAAAAGGATATATAGATGTGTGTATGTGCGTGTGATATATATATATATATATATATATATA
>NC_091585.1:17542290-17547290 GCF_042767895.1 Penaeus vannamei
CCCTTTTTCTTTGTCGATTTCTTTTCGTTTCTTTTTCTTTCTCATATTCTATCTCTCTCTGTCTCTCTCTAGTTTTCCCTCCCCCCCCCCTCTCTTTTTTCTTCTCCCCTCCCACTTTCTTTCTCTCTCTCATATTCTATCTCTCTCTTGTTCTCCCTCCCCTCTCTCTCTCTCTTTTCCTCTTCCCTCCCCCTTTCTTTCTCTCAATCACTCACTCTCTCTCTGTCTCTCTCTCTTATCTCTTTATCTTTCTCTTTCACTCTGTCCTCTCCGCCCCTCTCCCTCATTCTATCCCTCCTTTCTCTCTTTCTCTCTTGTCTCCTCATCCCCTTTCTCTCTCTCTCTCCCCTGTCGTATAGAATTCTATAGAAATTTTATAGATTTCTGTAGAGTTTTTATAGAGTATAGAATTGCTATAGAATGCCATTGAAAAGTTTTATAGAGAATGTATTCTATAGAAATACCATAGTTTCTATAGAAAGTCCTCAATAGAGTCTATAGAGCTAATTTTCTATAGAGTTTCTATAGAAAAGATATAAAGGTCATTTTCTGTTGATCACTCAGTAAATCCCAAACCAGTGGCATGACATGATAAAGGTGAATGAACTGAACAATTAATTGACTGCTCAAGAAGTGAATTTGAAAGCACTATGTGAGGACACTTTTAACTGAAATCGAACTTCATTGAGAAGTAACACGCCAAAACTGTAGTTATGGATTATGAAATCATTTCTTAGAAATTTACACGCTTCGGCCTTTGCCTAGTATAACTGTCACGGTCATCAGTCGATGACAGAACTGTGATAAAAAATCTACGCAAATTCAGCTATTGCAAATAAGTGGGTCCATTTAACCTAAAGTTAAGAGATAATTAAACGTTCAAGATGGCAACAAGAATTTCCTATACATCACGTTTTCTGGATTTTTTTCTTTACAAAACGTTATACATTATAAAGATAGCATACAAATTGACATTGTATTAATGTGGTTGTGGAAAAATCATAAATCTTTTCTTGAATAAAACAGTGTAAGCATTGGTGGTATTTGGCACGTTTTTTTAGATGCCAAATTCCGCTACCAGACGTTCTTTTTTTTTTTCTTTTTTTGTTGTGTATGTTAACGAATTATGGTTCTAAATATAGTATGTTGGAGGTTGTAGAATGTAATTACTGGGTATTGTAAGGTATTTGAGACTTTATTTATGTGCAATGCAGTGACATTGAGGGATATTTTGTTTTTCTTCAGGTTTTCAACTGCCAAAATGTTACCATTGTTCGATATTTGTGCGTGTTAAGGTTTGTATGTAATTATGGTATAACTGGGCTTATAGAATAAATTTACAAGCCACTATAATGTGTTTAAGATTTTATTGATGCGTAATGCTTTGACTTTGAGTCAGTTTTCGTTTTCCGCCAGGCTGTTCATATTTTGGAAAAGGCGCGAGAAATGTAAACATTGTTGCTCGCGTTCCTGGGAGCTTGAAGAAATTTACGAGATTCAACATTTCTATGGAATTGTGAGCATCACCTGTACAATGTAACTGTTCAGTACAGTACTGTAGACATTCGATTGTTTTTAAAAATGCAATATCTTTCGGAGACAACTGAAAGCGAGCATTGGAAGTTCGGAACCATCAACGCACATGGTTGCTGAGAGTCAACAGCTGTCTCCTGAGCATCTATCTACCATTTCGTGTGGCGAAGACTGGCTTCACCGCCGGACAGACAACATCTTTGGAGTTTTATGAAGGTAAGGCAAATAAAAACAGTATATCACGTGTATTACCGTACGTAGCAAAGCGAGAGAGGTGAATGTGGTGTTGGCCAGCGGCCCCACGGCGCCAAGTCGAGGGAAACGGAAAAGCTTTCCTGCGTAAACTTTTCAGTCGTATATTCTCTCGGCGTTCTCTAAAACGATGTGTATTTCATGACATAGTTGGTAGAAAAATCATATTGATTTATTTATATCACTAGCGTGCCAACTAGTAATAAAGTTGAATTATAGTTTGGCAATGTTGGGAAGAATTACCTACCATTTTCTTCGGTAAACTTAGCTGTTAACTCAGATATTACTAGAATGTGCAGCTATTTACAGCTAGTTAATTCTCTGATGAATGAGTTGCGTGGATAATTGTTCAAAACAGGACTGCATGGAGAGATTTCTCTCCCCCTCCCTTCCTTTCTCTCTCTCTCTCTCTCTCTCTCTCTCTCTCTCTCTCTCTCTCTCTCTCTCTCTCTCTCTCTCTCTCTCTCTCTCTCTCTCTCTCTCTCTCTCTCTCTCCCTCTCCTTCTCCCTCTCACTCTCCCTCCCCCCCTCTCTCTCTCTCTCTCTCTCTCTCTCTCTCTCTCTCTCTCTCTCTCTCTCTCTCTCTCTCTCTCTCTCTCTATTTCTCTCTCTCTCTCTCTCTCTCTCTCTCTCTCTCTCTCTCTCTCTCTCTCTCTCTCTCTTTTTCCATTTCCGACTTTTCTCTCTTTCTCTTTCCCTCCCGTCTCCTTCTCTCTCTCTCTCTCTCTCTTTCTCTCTCACCTCTCTCTCTCTCTCTCTCTCTCTCTCTCTCTCTCTTTCTTTCTTTCTTTCTCTCTTCTCTCTCTCTTTCTATGTCTCACTCTCTCTATTTATCTCTCTCTCTCTCCTCCCTCCCTCTTTGTCTCACTCTCTCTATTTATCTCTCTCTCTCTCCTCCCTCCCTCTTTGTCTCTCTCTCTCTCTCTCTCTCATATATATATATATATATATATATATATATATATATATATATATATATTTCTCTCCTCTCTTTCTCTCTCTCTCTCTCTATCTCTCTTTCTCTCTTTCTCTCTTTCTCTCTTTCTCTCTTTCTCTCTCTCTCTCTCTCTCTCTCTCTCTCTCTCTCCTTCTCCAGTCTGTCCCTCCGTTCTCGCTCGCTGCTTGTTCTTGCGCATTCCAAGTCTCTTTTGTTTGTGTGGCTTGTTTATGCCTCGATAAATATCTTGTCCTTTTCTCCGTGCATATGGAAGGCATCTTAAAGATATCCCCATTTCTCTTTCTCCTCTTCTTCTTCTTGGTCCTTTTTCTTCCTCTTTTCTTTTGTTTATTTTCTTTGTGTTATGTTGTTGTTGTTTTTTGCCTGTCTGTATGTAATATTGTATTCCCCCTTTTTTTCTTTCTTTACTTCACCTTTTCTTTCTTCTACTTTTTACATTTCTTCTTTTTCTTTTATTCGCTTCTCCTACTTCTACTAATTTACAGGATAATTTGTTATTCTAAAAAAAATGAAAGACGAATCACTGATATTGATCTTTTTCATGAAAAGAATAAAACATAATAATGCGATATATATATATATATATATATATATATATATATATATATATATATATATATATAAATAAAAAAAAAAAAAAACTGAAATGTATCAAATAAGTAACAAATTCTTTCAGTTTCCAAACCTTTACAGTGACCATATCTGGTATTCCAAAATCACATCTGGAACAAATGTGAAAATCAAACCATTTTTAATCTATAACTATGGCTCCGAAATGCAAAAACTTTTTCGTTTATTTGTTTTATGAATATCATAGTTTTAGTTTTGATGTCCTTGCAATCCCTTCTAATATCTCAGTTTGCTATCAAACAAAAAATATAATTACTGATATGATAGCAGTGACCATACAAATGATGATGATTATTACTGTTATATATGTATGTATGTATGTATATGTATATATGTTAATATATATATATATATGTATATATATGTATATATATTATATATATATATTATATATATATGTATATATATATATATGTATATATATATGTATATGTATATATATATATATATATATATATATATATATATATATATATATATATATATGTATATATCTATATAATATATATGTGTGTGTGCGTGTGTATGTGTGTGTGTGCGTATATATATATATATATATATATATATATATATATATATATATATATATATATATATATATATATATATATATATATTTATACATATATTATATATATATATATATATATATATATATAGATTGATAGATATATAGATAGATAGATAGAAAGATAGAGTGATAGATAGATATGATATAGTTATATATATATATATATATATATATATATATATATATATATATATATATATATATATATATATATATATATATATATATATATATATATATATATATATATATATAAATCGACACCGTATTCCAGTAACTTTTCCTTCAAAATCCTCAAAAGCAAGCCTTGGCCGGAAGTCCCCAAAGTGCAGGAATTTCACATTAGGGAGAGGAAATAATCTTGATAAATAGGACGCTCGATATCATACGAAAATAAACTTGAATAAAGAACGACATTACACTGTCATTTATTCCACGAGTTATTTCGTAAGGAGCGCTGTTCGGTAAATTATTTCAGTAAGTCAGCTGTATTACTGAAGATTATTTTAATCTAGTTGAGACTCTGGTGATATTTATATGAAACTTTCTTTAGATACTTTAATACATTTAGATTAGGTTGGGTAATGATAATGATTCGGAAAGTAATGGAGATAATAATGAGGATGATAGTTGTAATGCAAGTAATAATAATCAAAATAAAGATGATATTAATGGTAATGCTTGTGGTATAGTAATGATGACGATAATGATAATAATGACCCTAATAATAATACTAATACTAATGATAATAATAAAGAAATAAAAATCATAATGAAAATAAAAATGCTGATGATGGTTATAATAATGATGTTAATAATAATTATAATACCAAACCACATTCAAACACAGGGGCTCTGACTGTCTTTCATGGCCAAACGTCCTCATGCTTAAACATACGTTTGGCAGGAATCAAAGAAGAAAGAAAGGCAATACCATTCTTTTCTGATATTCCGCTTTTCGTATCCGAGGTCATAATAACGAAACGAACATTGCGAAGTTCATGTCAAAGTTAGTTGATCTCATAGCCGAGTGGACGTGAAAACAATATAGCAAAGT
>NC_091585.1:17552290-17554790 GCF_042767895.1 Penaeus vannamei
CTGTGCCTCTCCAGGTGTGGTTGACACTAATTGTGAATCTTATCTTGATTAATGATGGCTCCAACACTTGCCACCTGTTCCTTTCATATGTATAATTTGTAATCTTCAATGCACTATGCAATTTTGAGTTCGGAGAGTGCGTAACTCTGAAGCTACATAATCATTTTGCATTTTGGTCTTTCCTCCACTAGGGTGTTATATCTATTAGTGTTATCTATTTCAGCTTCAGAGAGTGGTCTTTGTTCTTTAAGAATGTAAGGGTAGTTAGTTTTGTTTCTGTATACTTAATGATAAGAACGTTTCAGTCTATTTCCTATGAAGTATAGGCCTATTTCCTATTGTTCTTTCTACTGTCTGTTCTACAGTCTGTTTGTCAATATGTGTAATGTTTATGTGAGTTTGAGCGTGAGGGGTTATGTGTATGTGTATGGGGGGAAGGAATGTATGTGTGTACGTGTAGGTGTGTATGTCTGCGTGTATATCCCTATACGTGTGTGTATACGCGTATGAATGAATAACTGAGTCTCTCATATAAGCCTACATACAGAATACGGCTCGGAAATATTTCTCCCTCCTCTTCTTTCTACCCTAACCAGGATTGTCGCTTCGGTTCATAAGCCCTTCTATTCATCACTCTTATCCTATTTCATCCTCATCCTTCCCTCCTAACGACAGATATTCCTCCTCCAACCACCGGCTCTCTCGCCCTTCACTTCGCTGGGAATATGATGACGTCATATTCCCTTGAGCCTTAGGCCTATTCTTTTATATTATTCACATGTGAGCTGTCATCTTATAACATTACGGATCTAAGCGAGCATCTGCACTAGTCTTCAGTTTATCCTTTTTCCTTTTATATATTATTATTATTTTGTATATATAATTTTTTTATGTAGTCATTGTCTCGTTTTTGTTTTGTTTGTTTTTTTCTTCTTTTTTTAGGGTTATCATGTGTTTTGTCAATTCATTTGTTTGTTTACATATATCTTAATGATTGTTTCTCTTCCCTTGTAGATTTATCATCTTCGGTTATTTTTTCTTCTACTATTTTCCTCGCTCTCCTCTCTCTGCCCTATTTTCTTTGACTTTTCTTATACCGTTTTTCTTATACTTTTATTTTTTTTTTACCTATTTCTTTCCCATTACTTCCTATCATATTTCCTCTCCTACTTCTTCCTTTTCCTCTTGGCTTATCGCTCTTGCCCCTTTCCTTTCCCTTTCTTTCTCCTATATTTGTTTCCCCCTGTCATTCGCTTTATCTCTAATATCCCTTTATCCTTCCTTCTCTACCTCCTCTTACGATTCCTCTCTTCCCTCTCAGTAATCCTTTAAGTGTTGCCTCTTCCTCCTTCCTTCTGTTCTCGATCTTGTCCAATTTCTCTCTGTATCTCTTATTCCCTCCTTCTTGCGCTTATTCTTTCTTCTTTACTTCTCTTTCCCATTCTTTTTGTATTTTCTCTCTTTCTCTTCCTCTTTTCTTTCTTTTTTATTTGCTTCCTCTTTGTTATCTCTCATTTCTTCTTATTTCTCAATTCTGCCGTCCTCTTTTCTTCCTTATTCTTCTTTCTTTTCTTCCTTATTCTTCTTTTCTTCCATATTCTTCTTACTTTCCTGTATACTCACCTGTTCTTTCTCTTACTCTTTATCTTTCTCTTTTATTTCTCCTTTCCCTTCTTCCCGTTTTATTTCCCCTGTTCCACTTATATCTCTCCTTTAACTTCCCTTTACTTTTCTCTCATTTCTTCTGTTTCTTGTCTCTTTCCCTCTCCTCAGTTTCCTCCTATCTATTCTATTTCTCCTTCCTTCCCTCCTCTTTATCTTTTCCTTCTCTACAATCTGTTTTCTACTCTTTCCTCTTCGTCTCGCCTCTCCACCTTTTTTATCTTCTTTCTCTTACTGTTCCTTCTCTTCTTTTCTTTCTTCTCTTCTACCCTTTTCGCTCTTGTTTTACTTCCTTCCTTCGCAGTCACTAATTCTCTTTTCCTGCTTTACTTTCCTCATTTTTCCATTCCTCCTTCTTCCTTATCCCACCTTTTTGTTTTCTTTGTCTTTAATTCTTTTCGTCTTTCGTTCCTCCTCTTCCCCCTTTCATCTTCTTTCCTTTACCTCCCTTCCTTCTTCGTCCTTCTTCTCTTCTTCAGCTTCATCTTCCTTTCCTCTTATCTTCATATCCTCTTCTCGTCACCTCCGGCTTGTCCCCTCACCTCTCCTCATTCCATCGCCTCCCTACGTCTCCTCCCCTCACTTCCTCCTTTTCCCTTCACCTCTCCTCATAGCCTCACCTCCTCCCGCATCCCCTTCTCTCTTCTCACCTCCCCCTCATGCGCATATCTTCACCGCGTCACATTCTCCCTCACTTCCCTCTCGTACCCTCACCTCCTCTTCCCCTCGCCACCCAATTCTCCCCTCCTCTCTCCTCACACCTTCCCTTCCCCTTGGCCTCCCCCTTCCTACCCTTACCTCCCCTTCCCCTCACTTCCCCTCATGCCATCACCTCCTC
>NC_091585.1:17584790-17587346 GCF_042767895.1 Penaeus vannamei
AGAGAGGGAGGGAGGATGGAAGGAAGTGGAGAGGAAGAGGGAAGAGAAGGAAGAGAGGGAGGGAGGATGGGAAGATGAGAGAGCTGGCGAGGTAGAGGGAAGGGAGGGAAGGAGAGAAGGGAGAGAGGGAGGGAGAGATGGAGGGCAGAGAGATGGAGAGAAAAGGGGAGAGATAGGGAAGGTGGGAGGAAGGATGATGGAGGGAGGGAGTCAAAGAGAGGGAGATGGGGTGAGTGAAGAAAGGAGGAAGAGGAGAGAGGGGAGAAGAAAGATAAAGAGAGGGAGGGTTGAAGGGAGGGATGGAGGAAGAGAGGGGAGAGTGAGCAAGAGAGGGAGGGAGAGAGGAAGAGAAGGGGTGAAGGATTAACAAAGAGAGAGAAAGAAAAAGGGAAGAAGGGAGGCTAGGAGGGAGGAAGATGGGGAGTGAAGGGGAGGAAGAAAGGAAGAGAAGAGGAAAGAGAGATAGACAGATAGAGAGACTGAGATAGACAGACAGAAAAAGAGACAGAGAGAAAGAGAACGAGATAAAGAGAGAGCTGATCTGGGGAAGTACACAAGAAAATACATGTACAGAAATGTATCTTATATATATCTATGTCACAATATTTATACATCTATAAATCATACAAATATATCCCAATCTATACCTGGTCACTTTTATTTATGACCTTTTCACTATCTATATCTATATATCAAACTCTCTACCTACCTATCTTTGAATATCTATATCTATCTGTTGACCTTTCCATATATCTCCCTATCTAACTGTCTATCTATCTATCCATTTGCTTATCTATTCACCTATCTATATATGTAAATATACATGCGTGCATTTTTGTATGTATGAATATATGTATATATGTGTGTATGCGTTCATGCATGTATGCATGTATGTGTGTGTGTATGTATGTATGTATTTTTGTATGTATGTATGTATGTGTATATGTATGTATGCATGTATGTATGTATGCCTGTGTGTTTGTACAAATGTATGTACTGACTTACGTATGTACATATGTATGTATGTAGGTATCTGTCTGCCTAACTATCTGTCTATCTATCCAATATATATATATATATATATATATATATATATATATATATATATATATATATATATATATGTATATATATATATATATATATATATATATATATATATATATATATATATATATATATATATACATATATATACATATATATATATATATATATATATATATATATATATATATATATATATATATATATATACATATATATATATATATATATATATATATATATATATATATATATATATATATATATATATATAAAGAAAAAAAAAAAAAAAAAAAAGGTTTTCGCAACTAGACACGCTCAAGGAAGACAGCAAGATTATGTCACCAATAAGATGATGGAAGAGTCTATAACAGAGCAATAAAAAAAGGTCCATTATTTGCCCTGATTTCGCAATTGCTGATTTTTTTTCTTCTTGCAAATACAAGGCCGGGGTATGTTCATCTTTAATTTACCCATCAACCGGCTACCCCTTTAAGCTCTGTGGTCGGTCAATACCTGGCCCTGATTATACAGGTATCAGCGCACGTTTTGGATGTGTTTATGTATGTATGTGTTGAGTGTGTGTGTGTGTATGTATTGTGTGTTTTTTTCATATTTTTATATCAATATTTCTCTCTCTCTCTCTCTCTAATCTCTAAATCTCTCTCTCATTTTCTCTCTCTCTCTCTCTCCCTCTCTCTCTCTCTCTCTCTCTCTCTCTCTCTCTCTCTCTCTCTCTCTCTCTCTCTCTCTCTCTCTCTCTCTCTCTCTCTCTCTCTCTCTCTCTCTCTCTCTCTCGCCTCTCTATATCTCTCTCATTCTCTCTTTTTCTATATTTTTTTCTGTATGCGTGTATATATGAGTATATGCATGCACATTTCAATCTCCCGTGATTGTATACACATGTACACATCTCTTTGATAAAATAAAAATCCCAAGTCGATATCCTCTACCGCCCCCCCCCCCCCCAAAAAAAAAATAATAAATAATAATCTCGTAAATATCTTTCTTATCGTACGTCTTAAGGACACAGTCAAACAACCGTTGCTACAAGCCAGCTGCTGGAGTGAAAGCCCGACCAAACATGCAAGGAGGTGGACACGTTTCCAAAAGGGGGTCTCTAATATTTCCAAAATAAATACTCTCTTCCGGCTGTGGCCATTTTATCGCGTGTGTTTCGCTTTTTTTTCAGTACAGAATAAACATGAATCAATTTGGGAAAATGTAATATCATTTTGATCTCTTTTGGGTCAGCAGTCGAGGGTCCGGGAGGAAGAAGGAAGGTTTTCTTGGGGGTATTCGGCTCCGGGTGCTTGCTTGCTTTTGTTTGCGCTTGTTTGAATGTGTTTGTTTGAATGTGTTTGCTTCTTTGTGTTTGAATCCTTGTTTGCTTGTTTGAATCCTTGTTTGCTTGTTTGAATACTTGTTTGGATGTGTTTGTTTGTTTGTGTTTCAATCTTTGTTTGTTTCTTTGTGTCTGAATACTTGTTTGATTGTTTAAATGTGTTT
>NC_091585.1:17605346-17610182 GCF_042767895.1 Penaeus vannamei
ATTGTGTTATTTCATTTCACTTTTACATGCAATATTCTCATCTTTTGTCCTTAAAGAATGGGTTCACAACTGTCAAATAAGAAAAAAAACCAAGAGGCAAAGTCAATGAAATACTCCCCACAAAAAATGGATTCACAACTGCCAAATAAGAAGCAAAACCAAGGGGCAAAGTTATCGAAATCCCTTAAAAAATGGATTCACAACTACCAAATAAGAAGAAAAAACAATGTGCAAAGTTATTGAAATATTCCCCTTAAAGAATAGATTCACAACTTCCAAATAAGAAGAAAAAGCAAGGGGCAAAGTTATCGAAATACTCCCATTACAGAATGGATTCACAACAGCCAAATAAGAAGCAAAATCAATGGGCAAACTTATCGAAATACTCCCCACAAAAAATGGATTTACAACTGCCAAATAAGAAGCAAAACCAAGGGGCAAAGTTATCGAAATACTCCCCACAAAAAATGGATTCACAACTGCCAAATAAGAAGCAAAAACAAGGGCCAAACTTATCGAAATACTCCCATTAAAGAATGGATTCACAACTGCCAAATAAGAAGCAAAACCAAGGGACAAAGTTATTGAAATACTCCCCAGTCCTACCATCACAATCAACAGTCTCTCCCTTCTTTGATTCCACCTTCACAACAAAATCCTCGTACCCCTTTTACTGTATTATGCTTCCCTCATTCCACCCAAGTGCTTAGTCCCCACCGTGGCGCATATTGTACCCCTCTCCCCCTCTATTCCCCTCGCCCCATTGCAGTGATTCTCAACTGGAGGTAAATTTCCCCCTGTAGGGTAAAAAATGACATGCCTGGTGTTTAATTAATGAACTTATAAATCATTTTTTTTATGAGGGCCATAGAGAGCGAGAGAGGGTGGGGGAGGGGGAGGAGAAGAGAGAGAGAGAAAGAGAGAAAGAGAGAGAGAGTGAGAGAGAGAGAGAGAGAGAGAGAGAGAGAGAGAGAGAGAGAGAGAGAGAGAGAGAGAGAGAGAGAGAGAGAGAGAGAGAGAGAGAGAGTGAGAGAGAGAGAAAGAGAGAGAGAGAAGAGGGGCGAGGAGAAGAGAGAGAGAGCGGGCAAGAGGGAGAGAGAAGAGGGGCGAGAAGAGAGAGAGCGCGAGAAAGAGAGAGGCAGAGAGAATAACGTAGAGAAAGAGAAGAGATGTAGGGGGCAATGAAAGAAAGAGAGAAGGAGGGGAGGAGGGAGGACAGCCTGATAAACACTGAATCCAGCCCTTCTCTTTTCACTCATGTCTCCCTCCCTCCTTCCCTTCTCTTCCTCCTCTCTTCTTCTGCCCTTCATTTTTCTTCTCGGGTCTCCTTTCCTCTTCCCTTTACTTCCTCCATATGTCTCTCTTCCTCTTTCCATTCTCTTGCTCCTCGAGTCTCCTTTCTTCTTCCCTTCTTTTCCTCCTCGGGTCTTCCTTCTTCTACTCTTCTTCCTCATTTCTCTCTTCCTCTCTCCTTTCCCTTCCTCTTCTCTTATTTTCCTCCTCTGGTCCACATTCTTCTAATCCTCTTCCTCCTCATTTCTCCCTTCCTCTTTCCCTTTACTTCCTCTTCAGGTCTCTCTTCCTCTCTCCTTTCTCTTCCTCTCCTACTCCTCTTCCTCTTTTCTCCCTTCCTTTGCCCTTTCTCTTCCTCTGTAGATCCACCTTCCTGTACTCCTCTTCCTCCTGCTTTCCTCTTTCTTTTCTCTACCTCCTCAGGTCTCTTTTCATCTTTCCTCTAGTCTCCCTTCCTCTATTCCTATTCATTTTCATTTCTCCCTTCTCTCTTCTCTTCCTTCTCAGATCTTCCTCTGCATTCTTCTCTCTTTCCTCTTTCCCCTTCTCTTCCTCCTTCCCTTCCTCTGTCCTTCCTCCTTCCTTATCTCTGCCCTTTCTCCTTTTCCTCAGGTCTCCCTTCTTCTCTCCTTTCTCTTCCTCCTCATTTCTCCCTCGTTCCCTTCTCTCTCTCCTCAAGTCTCCCATCCTCCTTCTATTCTCTTCATCCTCAAGTCTCCCTTCCTCTCCCCTTTCTCTTCCTCCTCATTTCCCCCTTACTCCTTCCCTTCCCTTCCTCCTCAGGTCTCCTTTCCTCCACCCTTTCTCTCCCTCCCTCCTTCCTTTCTCTTCGTCCTCAAGTCTCCCTTCTTGTCTTCTTTCTCTTCTTCCCTCCTTCCCTTCTTTTCCTCCTTAAGTCTCCCTTCCTCCTCCCTTTCTATTCCTCCTCATTTCTCCCTTCCTCCTTCCCTTCTCTTCCTCCTCTAGTTTCCCTTCTTCTCTCCTCTCTCTTCTTCCTCATCTATCCCTTCCTCCTTCCTTTCTCTTCCTCCTCATTTCTCCCTTCCTGCTTCCCCTTCTCTCCCTCCTCAAGTCTTCCCTCTTCTCTTCTTTCTCTTCCTCCTCATTTCCCCCTCCCTCCTTCCCTTCTCTCTCTCCTCAAGTCTCCCTTCATCTTTCCCTTCTCCTCCTCTTCAGTCTCCCTTCCTCCACCCTTTCTTTCCCTTCTCTTCCTCCTCGTCTCCCTTCCTCCACCCTTTCTCTCCCTGCCTCTTTCCCTTCTCTTCCTCATCAAGTCTCCCTTCCTCCTTCTCCTTCTCTTCCTCCTCAAGTCTCCCTTCTTCTCTCCTTTCTCTTCCGTCTCATTTCTCCCTTCCTCCTTCCCTTCTCTTCCTCCCTCCTTCCCTTCTCTTCCTCCTCAAGTCTCCCTTCCTCCACCCTTTCTCTTCCTCCTCATTCCCCCCTTCCTCCTTCCTTTCTCTTCCTCCTCAAGTCTCCCTTCCTCCACCCTTTCTCTCCCTTCCTCCTTCCCCTTCTCTTCCTCCTCATCCCCCCTTCCTCCTTCCCTTTCTCTTCCTCCTCAAGTCTCTCCCTCCCTCCCCCCCGCCTCCTCATCAGCAGTCTCCTTCCCTCTGCCGGCCATGCATCCTACACTCAGCGATGCCAACCTCAATCCTCCCTGAGTTTGCTTCGTTAGGCCAGCCCGCTCTTGATGCAGCAGCTCTCGCCTTGTCATGTAGTTAGCGCGTTGTATCTTGTCCGTTGTGGAGTTGTAGGATGTTGTTGGAGCGTTGTGTCTGTCCGTTGCGTAGTTGTAGTTTGTTGTTGGTGCGTTGTGTCTGTCCGTTGTGTAGTTGTGGGATGTTGTTGGTGCGTTGTGTCTGTCCGTTGTGTAGTTGTGGGATGTTGTTGGTGCGTTGTGTCTGTCCGTTGTGTAGTTGTAGGATGTTGTTGGTGCGTTGTGTCTGTCCGTTGTGTAGTTGTAGTTTGTTGTTGGTGCGTTGTGTCTGTCCGTTGTTGTTAAGGCGTTTTATCTGTCTATTGTACTGGTGTAATGTGTTAGCGTTTTGTGTCTTGTCCGTTGTGTAGTTGTAGGATGTTGTTGGTGCGTTGTGTCTGTCCGTTGTTGTTAAGGCGATTTATATGTCTATTGTACTGGTGTAATGTGTTAGCGCGTTGTGTCTTGTCCGTTGTGTAGTTGTAGTTTGTTGTGTCTATCCGTTGTGGAGTTGTAGTTTGTTGTTGGTGCGTTGTGTCTGTCCGTTGTTGTTAAGGCGTTTTATCTGTCTATTGTACTGGTGTGTTATGTAAGCGTTTTGTATCTTGTCCGTTGTGTAGTTGTGGGATGTTGTGTCTTGTCCGTTGTGTAGTTGTAGGATGTTGTTGGTGCGTTGTGTCTGTCCGTTGTGTAGTTGTGTTATATTGTTAACGCGTTTTATTTGTCTATTGTACTGGCGTATTATGCTAGCGTGTTGTATCTGCCTGTTGCATTGTGTTGTTAGCGCGTTTTACCTGTCCATTGTATTGATGTATTATGTTAATGCGTTGTATTTGTTCGTTGTAATATGTTGTTAGCGCGTTGTATCTGTCCATCGTACTGGTGTATTATGTCAGCGTGTTGTATCTGTCCCTTGTACTGGTGTATTATTCTAACGTGTTGTATCTGTCCGTCTGTAATTGGTACGTGCGAGCACCTGTCATGTCCCCTCATCCCTCATCATGTGCTTTTGGCATTAATTTACGGTCAGGTGCTCTTCTTGGCGCCACACAGCCTTCCCTTCTATCCTTCTATAGAGGTAATAGATAATCTAGACAGAGCAATAACGTATGTGTTTATATCCCTGTGTATACGTGTACTTGCCTGCTTACGTACATTTGTATACGCACACGCAATTGTTTAGGTTTCAAGGATGCACCTGAAAAGAAAGAAAGGAATGGTAAAGAATTGCGTCGTTGTTTATTACACAGGAAATTGTGCCTCTGTTCTTACTTTATTCTGCAGTGAAATTCAGAGAGTGTTCCATTTATAGGCCTTGGCTCATGATATTTTTTTTCTAGATTTGACTTTTTCTGATATTAAGAAAAGGGAGGGAGGTAGGAGGAGATAGATGGATAGATAGAAGGAAAGAGGGAAGAGAGAAGGAGAGAGGAGAGAGAAGGAGAGAGGAGAGAGAAGGAGAGAGGAGAGAGAAGGAGAGAGGGAGAGAGGGAGAGAGGGGAGAGGAGAGCAGAGGAGAGAGAAGGAGAGAGAGAGAAGGGGAGAGAGAGAGAGAGAGAGAGAGAGAGAGAGAGAGAGAGAGAGAGAGAGAGAGAGAGAGAGAGAGAGAGAGAGAGAGAGAGAGAGAAAGGGGATGATGGAGGGAGGGAGGGAGAGAAAGAGGGAGGGAAAGACAGACACAGACAGAGAGACGGGGGAAGAGAGTTAAAAAGAGGACATAAGAATGTAAAGAGAAGGAAGGGAAAAAGCAGATTCACAGAAAAATAGACCCACAGAGACCGAGAGAGACACATAGACAGAAAAAAAAAACAGAAGCAGCTGGTGAGTGAGACAGAGAGAGAAAAAGA
>NC_091585.1:17610682-17618182 GCF_042767895.1 Penaeus vannamei
TATCGTGATGTATTTCCGTATATTGAGGCGAAGTCATATTCCAAGCCTGCTGGATCGGGCCGCTGAGTTAGTGCTAGATGTCTAAATTCCGCTCGCCTGCGTATGCCTGGGTTTCGAAATCTTTTACTATCTGTTCATTTTGTTTTTCTTGTTTGTTTTCGTCGATGCATTAAAGAACAGCGCCCTGTCGCTCCCTCCATTTTTACCTACTGAGAAACAAACTAAACCATAGCAATCATGATAAAGACAGTTGATTTGCGCGCTTCTAAAAAATCGACATTCCAACAGACCAAAGGCATTATTTAGTAAATACATATGTATTTTTATACAAGACTTTTCGAAAACTCTCAGCGTTCACTTCCAGCCCACGGTTCATCGCACATTCTATATTCATATATTCATCAGGCGTTTGACACTCTGAAGTTATCTCGCGAGATGTATCCGGCGAACTCTGACGTAGCCATCGACAAGAAATATTCATAAACACCCTTGGGAAAACTTTTGAAACATCTGAGCGAGGAAGTATTAATGGAAAAGTTGTTAATATTCACAAAAATATGGCCGTCTTGAAAGGCACGCGGAGCCCAACTTCAGAAAACCCCAACAAAGACTTATGAATGTCAATATTGGGGCGGGTGGGCGTTCCTCGCTCTTTCTCTCTCCTATCTATCTATCTTTCTATCTATTTCTCTATATCTATCTCTGTTTATTTATCTATGTCTATCACCTATCTCTATCTGTGTATCCTTATTCATTTGTTTGTTGCTCTATCTATCTGCCTGACTCACAATCATTCTCTTTCTCCTTTTCTCTCCCTCACTTTCCCTTTCTTTCTCCCTCTCTTTCCTTCTCTCTCCCTCTCTCTTCCTGTCTCTCTGCCTCTCCCTCTTTCTGTCTCTCTCTTTCTCTCACGCTACCACCCTCTCTCACTCTCTGCAAATATATATATATATATATATATATATATATATATATATATATATATATATATATATATATATATATACTTATACATATATATAAATATAAATACATACATACATATATACATACGTTCATATATATACATATATATATACATACATATATACATACGTTCATATATATACATATATATACATATATATATATATATATATATATATATATATATATATATATATATATATATATATATCTGCGCGCGCGCGCGTGTTTGCGTGCGTGTAAGCATGTTCGTATGTATAAATATATATATGTATGCATAGATAGATAGATATAGATATAAATATATGAATATATATATGTACATACATACATACATACATACATATATATATATATATATATATATATATATATATATATTCATATATATATATATATAAATTCATACATATACACGAAAATATATATGGATATTTATGTAAATATGGATATATATGTATATATGCACATCCATATACATTTAAGCATGCACGCAAACACACACACATGCATACTCATATATATACATGCATATATATATATATATATATATATATATATATATATATATATATATATATATATATATACGTGTGTGTATGTGTGTGTGTGTATCTGCCTGTGTATCTGTGTGTCTATATAGACAGATAGATATATAGATAAATATATATAAATATATATCTATATATGTATGTAAACATATATATATATATACGCGTGCGCGCGCGCACACACACACACACACACACACACACATATATATATACATATATATATATATATATATATATATATATATATGTGTGTGTGTGTGTGTGTGTGTGTGTGTGTGTGTGTGTGTGTGTGTGTGTGTGTGTATCATCATCATCATCAGTATCAGGGAACTAATGCCGACGGGGTCGCATAGCCGCATCCAGTCTTTGTTTCCAACTACGAGGTACCCTCATTGCGAGTCGCCAAGCAAGGACTCATCTCGAGCTCTTCACAACAGATTTGATCGATCTGCCCAAGCCATGATTTCCTAGTTCATCTCATAGCCTTCCTCCACCCATGGTTGTCTCTTACAGAAACAACCTAGTGGGTAGAATCATCCTGTGGGAAGCAAGCCAGGTGGCCGTATGGCCTGAGTTGGCGATAACACATTATGCAGGTAACAGGTCCTGTGCCAGTTTCACAGTGCAACTGTTGGTTGGACACATGGTCCTGTCAACAGTATCCCATGGTCCAGCACAGTGACCTATTACAAAAGGCATTAAGACGAGACTCCAAGGCACAGGATAATGTCCAGGTTTCACTACCATGTAGCGAAACTGGCATTTTCAGGCCCTTGAAGACACGTAGGTTGGTCCTTCTACAGAGGTATTCTCCAAATGTCGAGAGTTCATGACCCCTGCTGCCAGGTCAATCCATCTGCTTAATTCCTGGTCTGACAGCCCAGAGTTATGAATTACACTACCAAGGTATGTAAAGCTCTGTGACTTAAAGGTCCTCGCTGCAAGCACGAACGTCCAAGCAGGTTCTCCTAGCAAGTCCCCAAAGTCCTGGATCTTGGTCTTGGTCCAGGAGACCTTTAGACCCAAGAGCTTTGCTTCATTACTAAATGCATCCAGAGCCACCACTAAGGTTTCTATAGATTCAGATAGAATAGTAACATCAGCAAAATCAAGGTTGCTCCACAATGACTTTGAACAGTAGCTCTGCCCAGTATCCAGTCCATGCAAGTATTGAAAATTGTTGGTGCAAGGACACAGCCTTGCTCCTGAACTTATAGGAGAGAAGCTCGACAGCCCTTGCCCCCACATAAGTCTGTACCAGTATATAGACTTGCTATTAGTCCCATAATCCTTGTTAGAATTCCTCTGAGTCTCAGGATCTCCCAGAGCGATTCCCAATGCACCATATTGAACGCCTTCTCGAGGTCGATGTAGGCTGCAAGCAGCCCACGCCTAAACTCATGATGACGTTCTACAGCGTAGTGCAAGGATACGGTGTATTGTGGACTTACCAGGAGTGCATCCAGATTGTTCTGGCCCCTGGTGCCTCAGTAGGTGGTCTTGGATGCGCCTCAGAAGGATGTGGGGAGAACCATGCTTTGTATACTGAGCAGTTTGATGCCTCGGTGGTTGTTGCAGTCCCAACAGCCCCCCTTCCCCTTCCAATGGATTTGCATCTACCATAGACTGTCGTCAACCATCTCTTTAAGGAGCTTTTGTGTGTAGGTGTGAGCACCCACAGGTATGGCTAGGTGCTGGAGATCGATGGGGAGAGCCAGGGCGGCTTCCCCGTCGGCTAAGGCCTGGTTAGGCCTTCTTCCTGCTTGCTGTGTGTTGCTCTGCTAGAGGATCGGTGTGCTGAACTCGGCCCGGGCGCCGGAGCTTAAGTGGGGCTGAGCTGTGCCAGCTACCCGGGAACGAGGGGAGCCTGTGGTCCAATGGGCGAGCCGTGAGGTGTCCGGTGTCAACCAATCAGGTCTTGGTGTGCGTCTTCGAGAAGCTGTTGATGGTGAGGGCGAGAGGACAGGCTGTAGACCTGGACCCAACCTGGGGGAAGTATGCCGTGCTGCAGGTTGGGGGGTTGGCTACAGGTACTCACCCTCCAGTGAGGGAGCGATTGCCGTGTAACTCCAGAAGGCTGGGTGTTTGTGTCACTCTGGAAAGTCACCAGTATGGCAATGGTTTTGCATCCGCCATAGACTGGCATCAATCATCATTTTAAGGAGCTTTTGGGTGTTGGTGTGAGTGCCCACAGGTATGGCTGGGTGCTGGAGATCGACGGAGAGAGCCTGGGCGGTTCCCCGTCGGCTAAGGGCCCTGGTTAGGCCTTGTTGCTGCTTGCTTTGTCTTGCTCTGCTAGAGGATCGGTGAGTGCTGAACTCGGCCCAGGCGCCAGAGCTTAAATGGGGCTGAGTTGTGCCACCTACCCGGGAACGAGGGGAGCCTGTGGTCCAATGGGTGAGCCGTGAGGTGTCCGGTGTCAACCAATCAGGTCTCGGTATGCGTCTTCGAGAAGCTGCTGATGGTGAGGGCGAGAGGACAGGCTGTGGACCTGGGTCAAACCTGGGGAAGTATGCCACACTGCAAGTTGTGGGGGTCGGCTACAGGTTCACCACCAGCCTTTAACAATTCAGCTGGGATACCGCATATACCTACTGCTTTACCACTCCTCAGCTTGGAGATCACCCCCCTAATTTTAGTTAGGGAGAGTGGATCCTCACTGATGGGTGGGTCCGACAACGGAATCTCGGCACTACCCGCACCCCAAACTAACTGTTGGTGGATCAACCTGGTACAGTTGCTCAAAATACTCAGCCCAATACTCCCGCACTGCAACCAGATCTGAGACGTTGTGGCAACTTACTAAGCAAACTGCTGTCACCTGAGAAGAGGGCTTTTTCAGGGCTTGGTATGCAAGACCAAGGTCATTTACTAAGAAATGACAAGATTCCTAATAAATTTTTCCTTGTCCCTTCTTAACAGTGAGCGAGTTCTGCGCACCTGAGAACGGTGCAAATCCCCATCCCCTGTCAGACGAGCCACATGACAAGCATCTGTAGCATCCAGTGTCTCCTGCAAGATAAAATTCTGTCTTGCTCTCGGACGTTAACCAATCGATTCTCGAGCTGCATCAAACATTTCGCACTTGAAGGTGCCCCACAGAAGTACAGCATCCATCACATTATTGAGTGCTGCAAAACGACCAGAGATTGTCTCAGCAAACCCCTGGGGACACTCCCCCTCCCTGAGCCTGTCCAAATGAAACACCATAGGGTGATCATTGGACTGCTGGGGAGTTTTAAAGTGGACACAGAGGGTAGCCACTACCAATCTATGGTCAGTACCACAGAACTCGGCACTCCTATATACCGTGCAGTTCTGGAGGATCCTCCAATGAGTGCTAGCAAGTATGTGGTTGATCTCCTTGGCTGCATTACCCACATCACTGTAACATGTCCAATGATGTGGGTCTGAGCGCTAGTACAAGAAGTCAGAAATCCTCAATTCCAGAGATCTTGCAAAGCCACATAAAAGGAGGCTATTCTCACTGCTGACATCAGCTCCCGAACCATGGAGACCTCCACTCTTAGCCTCCAATTCCCTCGACAGTAGAGGCAACCGATCATCCTGACGCAAAGAACGGTTGTTCCAAGCCACCACCCTGACTTCCCGCCTGAGGTTTAGCCTTGGGCACTCACTCTGGGTGGACGCCATCTCTGCCACCCCCACCGAGATTGCTCCATATAAAAGGGGGGGGCAGGATGCGGGACCCATCATCCACCTGCGGGGTACCCTTGGGCTTTCCCCCGCAAACTTTACTTCAGGCTTGTGGCTGCCAGAACACAGGTGGGACAAGAGGTTCCCGTTCCCAACCTACGCCACAGCAGTCGCCCTCCCAATGGGGCCCACAAACCGCTTCTCTTGCTGGGCGTGAAGGGAATTTCCCCTCCTCCCAGCATTTCCAATTATAATCCGCACTACTGATGAGTATCATCTGGGGGATGAGGACTGGCAAGGCCCACCTCCCCCCAGCATATATATATATATATATATATATATATATATATATATATATATATATATATATATATATATATATATATATACAAAATATATATGCGTGTGTGTGTGTGTGTATAGACATTTATATGTATCATATCATATCATATTACATACACACACACACACACACACACATGTATGTATGTATGTATCTATCTATTTATCTATCTATCTATCTATATATATATATATATATATATATAATAAAACAACACACACACACACACACACACACACACATATATATATATATATATATATATATATATATATATATATATAAAATATATTATATATATATATATACATAATATTTTATATATATATATATATATATATATATATATATATATATATATATATATATATTACGTTATTATATATATATATATAATAATATATATATATATATATATATATATATATATATATATATATTATTATATATAATATTAATTATATATTATGTTTATATATAAATATATAATATTATATAATATATATTAATGTATGGGGATATATAAAATTAAAATTTTATATATATTTATATATAATATATAATATTATATAATGATTATTAATGTATATATATATATATTATATATATATATATATATATATTATTATATATATGTATTTTATATATTATATATATATATATAACATACATAATATATATATATATATATATATATATATATATATATATATATATATATATATATATATATATTATTATATTCAAAATTTTATTTATTTTATATATTTATTATATATATATATATATATATATATATATATAATAATAATTATATATATATTTTTTAATTTTTTTATATATATTATTATTATATATATATATATATATATATATATATATATATATATATATATATATATATATATATATGGGTGGATGCTTCATGCACAGGGTGGTGTGAAGCGATGGTGAGGTAGCCTAGATAGTGTTGTGCTTGCATGCCTTCTCGCTTGCAGCTGCCACCGTTGGCTAGCCTTGTGCGAAAAAGGGAGCAGCGCTGCATAAGTCTCCCCTGCCAGTTCATAGCCTCTCCATCATCCAGGCTTCTGTAGTGGCTCCTCGTGGCCACCTATGGAAACTGGCACCTTGCAGTCCCAGGCTGAACTGTAGGGGATCTCGGAGCAGCAGGAGGCCCCAGAGGTACAGGGTCATGGCCCACCGGCGTGTGGACATACCCTGGCCCTATACTAACTCCTGCCCCTAAGCCCCCTGGGGTCAAAGGGAGGCTCGGGGGAGGTGGGCCTTGCCAATCCTCCTCCCAGAGAATAACCCACTGGCAGCAACACACTTAATTGGAAATGCTACCCAGAGAGAGAGTCGGGGTGCGGGCCCCGTTGGGAGGGTGGCTGCTGGGCCGCGGAATAGGAACGGGAGTTCCTCGTCCTGCCTGCTCCTGGCAGCCGCCAGCCCAATATGAAGCTTGTGGGGCAAAGCCCTAGGGAACCCCACAGGTGGATGAAGGGTCCCGCAGCCTGCCGCCTTTTATGGGGGGCAGTGTCAGCGGGTGTGGCAGAGGTGGCGTCCACCCGGAGCGACTACCCGAGGGTTAACCTCAGGCGGGAAGTCAGGGTGGGGGCTTGGAACGTCCGCTCTTTACATCAGGATGATCGGTTGCCCCTGCTATCGAGGGAACTGGGGAGGACGAGAGTAGGGGTGGCTGCTCTCTCAGAGGTGAGAAGACCTGGGAGCGGCACAACCAGTGTAGGTGGCTACACCTATTACTGGTCAGGCCGCAGCGATGGTTACCATCTCCAGGGAGTAGCCATAGCTGTCTCCGGTAGGCTCCAGCCCTCGGTGGTAGAGGTCACTCCAGTCGATGAGCGTATAATGGTAATGAGACTGAAGCTGCCTTTGGGCTTTTTTTTATTGCTGTGTACACTCCTACTGATGTTTGTAAACTTGACGTGAAAGAAATGTTCTACACCAAACTTGCATCTG
>NC_091585.1:17623182-17628732 GCF_042767895.1 Penaeus vannamei
AATTCTTTATCTCATCTCTTGACCTTATGAGGCAACAAACATGACGCCACGCACACATGAATGACACATTCTGATATAGTATGTACATACAAACGCAGGGCCAACAGTCAATAAAATATGCACAGTACAAACTTGTACACAAAAATATTTATACTCAAGCAAATAAACTTACACAACACAATATAACGAAACTACACACACACGCACGCGCGCGACACACACACTCACATACAGAAGCACGCACCACACATCTTGTTTCTTCTATCTAGATTTTCTTTTTTTTAAAATAATTGATTTGGTTAAGGTTTCTCTATTGTATGTCCAAAAAAATTTATATATGTAGTTCCACCTTTACAGGACATTATCATGTTATACCCATTGTGTGCATGTATAGTATATTGTAGATTGTTCATTTGTTCAGGACCCGTGAAAATTTATGGATTCGCACACAGGGCTATGAATTCCAAATCTAACTAAATCAAGGAAATGCCCATCGAAATTTTGCAACAGTTATCATTATCATCACCTTTGATATCAATATTGTCATTTATATTTCTCAATGCTTCTCGTTATTAAAATCATCGAGAAAGAATGTTCTTACGTGGGATATAGTATCATAAAAGAAGGTACAACATTACTTTAATCACCTTTGATATAATATTTCATTTATATTTCTAAGCTTCTGTTATTAAAACATGAAAAAATTTTTAGGGGGAAATTTTAAAATATCTTTACGGGTTTTTCAAAATGGTTATAATGGTTATCATTGCCATTGACATTATTTTTGGTAAATTTGGAAATGAACCCCACAGAATAATTTTCCAATAGCTTTTGTCGTGCTTCGAACGAATCTAGCACTCATTTTCTTCGCAAACGAAGCATAAATACGATATCGGTCTCGATAGCTGAGGAGGGTATGATTGGCCTACATATCTGGGGAAATTTTGAGAGATGTCGGCAGAACACTAATAAGTAATTATCATAGAATGATGTGTTCTACCACATGCTAAGCTCAGATTCTTTAAATTAGGTGTGGGGTTACATTTCCAATAATACCATATTCATATTTATTTAGATTATCATTATTAACAGAATTGTTATCACCATTCAAATTAAAAAATTTTTTTTTATTAAATTTTTTTTTTTTTTTTATTGTTTTTTTTTTTTATTTTATTATTATTTTTTATTATTATTATTATTGTCATTATTATCATTATCATCATTATTATAATCATTACCATCATTATTGTTATCATCATCAATATCATTATCATCATCATCATTGTCATTATTATCATTTCATTACTATTACTATTATCATTATTATTATCATCATCATCATATTTTTTTATCTTTTTATAAAATTTTTAATTATTATTATATATCATTATTTTTATTATTATTTTTTATTATTTTATAATAATTATTATTATTTATTATTATTATTTTTTTTTTTTTCTTTTTTGTTTATTTTATTAAATTTTTTTATTAATTTATTTTATTATCATTTTTATTATCATTGTCATCATTACAATTATCATTATTATTATATTATCATATTATTATATTATTTATTATATTATATTATATATTATAATATATTATTTTATTATAATATTATTACCATTTCATTATCATTTTATTATTATCCCCTTTTTGTTTTTATTTAATTTTTAATTTTGTTATTATATTATTATTATTTTTATTATTACCATTATTACCATCATAAAATTTTATTTTTCCATCATTATTATTATTACCCCCCCTCATATCATTACCATTGTTATTGTTATCACCTATTCTAAACCTTACTCTTTATCATTATTATTATTATTAAACCTTATTCTCTTAACATTATTATTATCATCATTATTATTGTTATTGTTGTTATCATTATCATTGTTATTATTATTATTTTATTATTATTATTATTATCATTATTATTATTATCATTATTATTATTATTATTGTTATTATTATTATTATTATCATTATTCAAAAAAATTTTTATTATTATTATTTATTATCATTATTATTATCATTATTACCATTATCATTATTATTATCAAAAAAAAATTTTCAAATTTTTATTATTATTATTATTATTATTATTATTATTATTATTATTATTATTATTATTATTATTATTATTATTATTTTAGCATCATTACTATATATTAGTATAATTATCATTACTGTTATCATTATTGTAATAATTATTATCAAATTATCATCATTATCACCACTATTATTATCATTAGGGTAATGATATTGTTATCATTGTCATTCATATTTATCATTATCATAAATTTTCATTATCATTAATATAATTTTTAGTATAAATTTTCATTATCATTATTATCATTGTTACTATCATCAATAATGATAATAATAACAACAATAATAATAATTTATTATTATCCTTGTTGTTGTTGTTATCATTATATTGTTGATGGTATCTTTATCATAATCATTATCAACATTGTTATTATTAGTAGAGAAGTAATAGTATTTGTTGTTGTTTTTTAGTTAGTTTTTTTGTTTTTCAAAATTTTTATTATTGTTACTATCATTAGTATTGTTATTATTGTTACTATCATTACTATTGTTATTATTTTTATTATCATTAGTATTGTTATCATAACTCTTAATGTCATCATTATCATCATTATTATCTTTATTAGTGTTGTTGTTGTTATCATTACTACCAATGTTATCATTATTACTATTATCATTATATTGTTATTGTTATTGTTTTTATTATTTTTATCATAATCATCAGTATTGTTATCATTATTGTTATTATCATTATTATTGTTATTATTATCATTTTTATCATCACTATTATCTTTATTACTATCTAATTACTGTTATTCTTATTATTTTTATCATTATCATTACCATTATCATTTCAATTATTATTGTCATCCTTATCATCATTGTTAATATTATTATTATTATCATTATTATTATCATTATCAACCTCATTATTATCTTCACCATCATCATTATCATTACAATTCTTATTATCATCCTTATTATAGTCATTATTGTTATTATGATGACTATTATTATTTTCATTATCATTATTGTCACTGTTATTACCATTATCATCATTATTATAAATAATAATCATTTCCATTATCATTGATTATCATGATTATGGGTATTATTATCATTATTAGTAATACTATTTTTATTATTGTTGTTAGTATCATCATTTTTGTTATTTCTATCATTATTACTTTTGTTATTATCATTATGATTTCCGTTATTACTATCATGGTTATTTTTGTTCATGGTGTTATTGTTATTATTGCAATTATCATTACAATCATCATTATCATTATTTCATTATCATTATTATTATTATGTTCATTGTCATGATTGTTGTTGTTATTACTATTATTACTTCTATTATAATAATTATCATTATTATTGTTATTATTGTTATCATTGTTATTATTATTATCATCATTAGCTTTATCATTATTGTTGTTATCATTATTATTTTTTTATCATTATCACTATTATTATTATTGTTGTTGTTGTTATTATTATCATAATTTTATCATTACCTTTATTATCATTACTATCACTGTTACTGTTATCACCACTGTACCATCATTATCCCCATCACTTTATTATCATTGTTATCATTATTATGATCATTATTGAAACGATTATCACTATTGATATTAGTATCGGCCAGAAAGTGAATACTAATATGTAGAAAGATCATATGTTATCCACGAACAAGCATCATTATTACTTTTATAATTTCATTCGGGTATTTGTTTATTAAGATAAGATAGAGCATGATATGAAACGTAAGCACAATTTTTATAGTCACCACGAATATAAAAACCATAGAATTAGCCCTATTCATGTCGACAAATGTAGAAAAGATATGAAGGAGAATGAATATCTTCGTAATACAAGAGATGTATTTAACCGTTTTCGAAGATATATTCGAAACCGGTTAAATACATCTCATGCATTGCGAAGATATTAAATTTTCATTCATACCTGTTTTACAAAATCCTAAGAAAATAATCATTCCCGAGCATTTGGATAAACAGCGGTCCAGGAGACTGAAGTAAATCAATGGGACATATTATACAAGGGAGTTCCTTATCAAATATTATACGAAGACACCACGAACATAAGAAGACAGTGCATTCCCAAGTATATGAATAAACTGCGGTAAGGAGACGGGAAATAAATAAATTATTAAATGGGAGTTACCTATTGAATACTACACGGAAATACCACAAGCATGTAACATAAGACATTGTATTTCCAAGCATTTGAATCAACTGTGGCCAAGGAGACTGAAGTAAACCAATGGAACTATTTGCAAAAGGAAGTTACCCAAACGAATACCGTCATAGCAAACAGTCGAAGATACCACATCATAAAACCATGACAGCGCATTTCCAAGCATTGAATAAACTGTGGCTAAGGAGACTGCATTAACTAGACGGGACTATTTGTAAAAGGGAGTTACTCAAAGAATGCTGTTATACTAAGGCATCAGCTTTTGGAGTGGATAAAAAAGTATTGATAACTGACCGGAACTTTGAGATCATTGTATCCAATAGCTAAGGCCCAGTAGAAATAGTGAAATTGATTCGAACATTTATGTTAAGCTTTCGAAGCAGTGACCGGGAGGGTTGTTGCACATTTTTTTTTTCTTTTTTTAGTTTTGTCCCTGTTCTTATAAGATGAGCTCCCTGATGCAATGCTTTACAGGAAAAGTTTATCGGTATTTTAAATGAGGTAATAATGCAATCACAGGACTTTGGCATTGCTTAAAGAAACATTTTTCGACTAGGGAATTTATGCAGCTTTCGTTTCGCTTTTGTTGAACGGGGTTGTGGTTTAAGAGAGTAAGCCACCAAAGCCGTTTGATGCGCGCATTTATTGCACGACATACCATACTGAAGACATAGAGTGTATTTATTACCGGTAGCATTATGATTACGTGCAAAAAAATCCTGCTCTGGAATGGAAATAAAAGGAAACTTGTTCTGCAGACAAAACAGTGGAACGCGTAAAATAGGAGAGGCGCCATCAGTCAACAGAAGGAAAGAATAGGCCTCCTAATACTTGACAAGCTCCAAGGAAACTGATTGTCTCTTAGAGTTCATTTTCCCTTTGAATCTTTAAGTCTTGTCAAGCTGTGTCATGAGCAAGGCCCTATCACACTAGCACTTTTTCCGTCTAGTTCTGGGGTTCCGTCTGAAATTGAGGCTTTCCCAAGGATCGTCTACAAACGGAACGCCTCCCAGACCAAGACGGTTACGACCGTTTCCGTCTGACTAATTCCGTGTTGATCTTGTGCCATTAATAAATTAGATAGGATGATTGAATGTAAACATAGGCTAATATTTTAAAAATTCGTATAACAAAATACATCATCTTATTTCTTTAACATAATGTAATATGAATGAGAATGTCCGTGTGATTCCCGGGACCTCACTTCGATAGCGCCATGTTTATTTACATGATTTTCATACGGAGTTCATTCGGAAACGCCAAAAATTT
>NC_091585.1:17646732-17649232 GCF_042767895.1 Penaeus vannamei
AGACTCCCCTTCTTTCACTTTGTCCATTTCTCCCTTTCTTCTTTAAGTCCACCTTCTTCTTCTTCCTTCTCCTCCTTTTTCCCTTCTACCCACCAACTTGGATGGTCGTGTAAGTAACAATAGTGAATAAACTGGCGGTCTAACTATCTCAAAGTAGTGTGCTTGCCTCTGAGATGAATTATGCGAATAGTAACTATAACTATCGTAATAATGACAAAAATATTTACAATACTGGCGATACTTCTAATAGTTATGTATTAAGAATGGAATTCCAATAGATTCGGATTGTGATGCCTTTGTGTGTATGTGTGTGTGTGTGTGTGTGTGTGTGTGTGTGTGTGTATGTGTGTGTGTGTGTGTGTGTGTGTGTGTGTATGTGTGTGTGTGTGTGTGTGTGTGTGTGTGCGTGTGTGTGTGTATGTGTGTGTGTGTGTGCTTGTTTGTGTGTGTCTACGTGTGTGTGTACAGCGCATTCGCCTAGAAGAAAAAGAGTGATAATAGTAACTACACTAATTGTAACAACAAAAATATTTATAATAGTAATAGCAATAATGGCAACAATATAAATGATTGGTTATAGAGGTTGCTATGGATTCGGAATAAGATGCGCGCGCGCGTGTGTGTGTGATTCTTTAATATCTATGTTGTCATAACGGCAGTAACACGTTCAGGCTGGGGTCAGGAAGGACCGGCCACCCAGCCCAAAAGTTCGAATCCAGGACTACACACACACACACACCCACACACACACACACACACACACACACACACACACACACACACACACACACACACACACTCACACACACACACACACACACACACACACACACACACACACACACACACACACACACACATATATATATATATATATATATATATATATATATATATATATATATATATATATATATATATATATATTTATCTGTGTGTGTGTGCGTGTGTCTGTATATACAGATGAAGACCAGGCACGTCCCCCGGGGTCAGCGGAGGAGGAATTCCTCAGGGTCAGCGGTTCTGCCATTAATGGAAGGGCTTTCACTAGCAGTTACTGTCTCCATTTTCCAGGTCCAAAACTCTCAAAAAAAGGCACCGTCAAAGCCCTTACGAGGTGTAGATATGTGAGGATTCATGCATTATTCATAGCTTGTACAATACATTCTGTATTATGAACCGTATACATGTTGACAAATGTGGAAAGGTATGAATGAGAACGAATATCTTCACAATACATCTCTTGTATTGTGAAGATATTCGTTCTCATTCATACCTTTCCACAATTCTGTATTATGTTTAATCCTTATTTCTAAATGTATTGTATGTACGCGTAATCTTGCCAGTGTATGTTCCCTTGTATTGATGTAGCCTCCCGCATTTGTACTTTTATTGCAGGTGACGTGGCAACACTGTCCTTGGCCACGTGACCCAGCAACATTGCCTGTGAGCGAGGTTTCCCGCCAATTTTCGGTCTCTCGAAATATAATGATAATAACGCTAATAATGGTTATAATTATAGTAGTGCTAATGCTAACAACAGTGATTAAAATGTAAAGAATAATGATATAAGTAATGATCATAAAAGTATGAGTAGAGCTATTAATACAAATAATAATGATAACAATAATGATAATAATATTGATAATAATAGTAATGATAATGATGATGGAAATAATGTAATGTTAACGGTAATGGGGATGATAATAATGATGATTATTATAATGATTATTATAATGATAAATATAACAATATTTATACATTGATTATTGCAATGATGATGATGAAAATAGTAAAGGATTAGTAACAATGATGATAATAATGATATTAACAATAGCAACACCATATATAATCATAACAAAAATATTATAATAACAAAAGATATCATACAAACAATAACAATACGTTATAACCGGAGTAAAATATGTTATTGATGATGGCAAAAAACAGCAAAAAGAAAACAAGAATTCATTCATATACAATCATCAGACTCTATTTTAATTCAACTTGTTTCGTTCGATGCACAAGACCGAATTTTGAAATAATACTAATCTAACTTTATTGGATTGCACTATTCCGAAACCCTTTGACCTCGGGTAGACTTCTCTAATGTTTAAACATCACATTCCCCATTACAAAATATTCAGTACGCTGAGCTTATCTTGGTTCGTTGACCTTTGACCTCATCCTAAAAATTTCAAATGCAGTGAATTTTGGACGCATTTGCATTCCCAACATTTCTGCGTAACGTGTTTTAGAATTTATGAGATACACAAAGATACATAAAGAAGTTTTACAAATCCCACGACATTTAATCACAATAGTGTTTATATAATGACGAATTCATCTTACTGAACGATACAAAATGGCGATCTGATTATGAAGGAATGATAAAAAACGGAGAAAAGGAAGATTGAACAATGATTAAAAGCACGTGTGTCGTTTTTCGAGGAATAATGAATTAGATTAATTATACATGGAGACAGTCACCTCGTTATCT
>NC_091585.1:17682846-17695346 GCF_042767895.1 Penaeus vannamei
ATCATTATTATTGTTATTATCATTATTACTATTATTGTTATTATCTTTATCATTACTATGACGATTATTGCTGTTGTTTTTATTTTTGCTGTTCTAATTAACATTATTATCAATCTTGTCTTATCTTTATCATTAGCACCATTGTCATTATTACTATTATTTATTATCATAATTATCATTATTAATATTATCATTATTACTTAGTATTATAATTATCATCATTAATATTATTATTACTATTCACTATTATAATTATCATCATTAATATTATTATTACTATTTATTATTATAATTATCATCATTAATATCATTAATATTATCATTATTATTTTCATTATTGTAATTATCATCATTATTGTTATTATCATTATTACTATTTCCATTCTTTTTATTATTATCATTATCATTGTTATTATCATCATCATTACCACCAATGTCACTATTATTATTATTATCATAATTTTTTATTATTCTTACTATCATTATTATTACTATCGTCATTGTTGTTATTATTAATATTTCTCTTATCATTATAACTACTACTACATCATTATTATACTATAATCATTATCATCTTTATTATCATTATTGTTGTGGTTGTTGTTGGTGTTATCATTATCGTTATTGTCATTATAATTACTATTGTCATCATAATCACTATTATCATTATCTTCCGCAATTATTATTATTAATATTATTATTATTATTATTATTATTATTATGATTATTGTTATCATCATTATTATTATTACTACTATTATTATTACTATTTTTACTTGTAAGTTTACTGTTGGTATCATTGTCATTGTCTCGTGTTATTATAATTTTTATCCTTGTTATTATAATTGTTATTAATATCTATATCATTATTTTTATCACTGTTGATATTATTATCACTATCATTATTACCATCAATATTATCCTCATTATCGTTATAATTACTACTATTACCTCCACCAAAGAGGTTATGTTTTTGGTAGCGTTGGTTAGTTGTTTGGTTAGCTAGTTAGGAGGATAACCCCAAAAAATATAAACATATTCTTTATGATTTTTTTATTTATTTATTTATTTATTTTTTTATTTATTTTTATTTATTTTCTTTTTTTACCAGAGGCGTGTCTTAGTCAAGCTTAGATGTCAATAGATTTTGGTGGTGATCCTGATCCTGATTTTCTTTACAGGATTCATCATTAGCACTGAGACGGTCGTCATCTGTGTGATTAGTTTTATTGCATCAGTAACCCTATTGCCTTGGCGGAGGTATGCGCTCTCTGAATGCTTCTAATTATTATTATTATTATGATATGATAATCACTATGATGATGATTTTTAAATTATTAATGTCATTATCATCATCATTATTATCACTTTTGTACTTATTATTGTTCCTGATGACACTGCTAACAACCATCGTAACAAGAACATCAGCGCAATTATCAACATTTTATATTATAAAAATTCCTATCAAAATAAAAACAATAATAATGATAATAATTATGATGATGATAATACTAATAATGATAATAATAATGATAATAATAACAATTATCATTGCAATTATCAACTTAATTTTTTTTTTCAGAACAGACGAACAACCGAAGCCAAATACATGAAAATTACATACTGCTCTTATCACGAACAGTATGCTTAGTAAACAAACGATCCTCTGAACTAATTCTGAACTGTCACTTCCGCATGAAGACTGGAAGTACGTGACCTCATGACAAATGATGTATGACAGTTTGGAGTTAATGATGATGTGTGAGAGGGGGAGCTTAGCTATGGAGGGGGGAGGGGGGGGGCCATAGACAAAGAGAGAGATGGGAGCTGCAGAGATAGAGTTAGCGAGAGAGGTAGGGAAATGGAGAGGGATAGAGAGAGAAAGGGAAGGAGATAAGGAGGGAGAGATATAGGGAGATAGAGTAAAAAGGAGAAAGAGAAAGAGATGTAGGAGATAGGAGGAGAGAGAGAGAGAGAAGGGGGGGAAGGATATAGGGAAAGAGAGAAAGGAGAAGAGGTTTGGAGGTAGAGAGATAAGGGAAAAAAAGATAGGGAGAGAGAGAAAGGAAAAATGATAAGGAGAGACAGAAACAAGGAAAAGGAGATACGATGAGAGAGAAAAAATGGTACTGAGAGAAAAAAAGGAAGATAATGAGAGAGAATTGAAGGAGGAAGAAACAGGGAGAGAGAAAGAGTGAAGGAGATGACAAAGAGTGATGAGGGATAGAGGAGCTAGAAAGAGGAACAGGAAGAGAAAGAGAGAGAAAGGGGGTAAATGGAGAAATTGAGAGAGAGGTGGGCACGGAGAAAGAGAGAGAGAATGTAGGGGAGAGAGACAGAGAAAGACAGATAGACAGATAGTGAGAGAGAGGATGACAGACAGACAGACAAAATATAAGGAGAAAGGAAAATAGTGAAGGCAAGGTGTATAAAGATAGTAAAAACTAAAGGTAACTGAAAGAGAGAGAAAAAAATGTAAACAGATGTAAATCAACTTTAAAGTTCCTGCACCATAAAACAGAAGGAATAAAAAGATAACAGTAATTCAAAATTACTATCAAAATTATAGTAATATCAATAATGATAATAATAATGATAATGATAATAATAATAATAATAATAATAATAATAATAATAATAATAATTATTATTATTATTATTATTATAATAATAATGATAATGATAATGATAACAATAATAATAATGATGATGATGATGATGATGATGATGATGATGATGATAATAAATATAATAATAATAATAAAGATAATAATAATAATGGGAATAATAATGATAATAATAATAATGATGATGATAATGATAATAACAATAATAATAATAATAATAATAATGATAATAGTAATGATAATTATAATAATAATGATAATAACAACAAGAATAATGACGATGAAAATAATGATAATAATAACAACAACAACAATAATAATAATAATGATAATAATAATAATAATAGTGTTAATAATAATAATAATATTTGGCATTCGCATAACAATAATACATTTCACTGACACAAAATATGGGGAAAGTTGGATCATTCTAATAATTTCAATAGCAACGTTTTAACCATTTAACACTTAAGCTTACTCCTGACATGTACTCTAGTGACAGTGATGGCATATATCGAGGCGTTGATTGACAGCTTGACACATTGACGGAAGGATACCATAGATCAGATACACTATCACCCGTTTCATTGTAGTTCATTGCAGTATGTTGACTTTACGTTAAATTTTCTTAAAAGGTTTTTGACTAATTTACTTTCCTTTGTGTATTTGTATCATTATTACTATTATTATTATCATTATTATTATTATCATTATTATTATTATTATTATTATTATTATTATTATTATCATTATTATTACTATTGTTATTATTAGTATTATCATTATTATTATTTTATTATTATTATTATTATTATTATTATTATTATTATTATTATTACTGTTATCATCATCACTACAATGCTTTTGGTATATGTTTTGTTTACGTAGATATGAATGCAAGAAATAAATATTTAGATAGATGGATAGATTAATAGACAAATATTCATAGCTTAAGTGTTCATGAATGTTGGTATGTGTGTATATGAGTGTGTCTGTTTGCGCATGTGGGTGTGTGAGTGTGTACATGAATATTTGTATGTTCTTTCTTTGTGTATGTGCATAAGTCTGAGTGTGAGTGTGCGTTCGTGTGTGTGTGTGTGTGTGTGTGTGTGTGTGTGTGTGTGTGTGTGTGTGTGTGTGTGTGTGTGTGTGTGTGTGTGTGTGTGTGTGTGTGTGTGTGTGTGTGCACGTGTGTGTGTATGTGTGTGTGTGTGTGTGTGTGTGTGTGTGTGTGTGTGTGTGTGTGTGTGTGTGTGTGTGTGCGCGCGGGCGCGCGTTCGTGTATGTGTGTGTGTATGTGCATAAGTCTGAGTGTGTGAGTATGTGTGTGTGTAAATTTGTATGTATCTGTGTGTGTGAGTGTGTGTCTGTTCGTGTGTGTGTGTGTGTGTACGTGTGAATGTGTGTATGTGTGTGTGTTCGCTTGCGTGTGTATGTTTGTCTACGCGCAAGTATAGTTTTAGACCCCGAGACTAGGAAATGCAAATTACACTGACAGAGAATCCGAATCTCTGCAAGGAAATAAAAAAAAATGGATCTTCAAATCAAGCTTTCCCTTTTGGCGCTCTCTATAGGGTTTTCGCCATCAAGGGACTTCTTTTCTCCTGATTTTTGCGCGTTCTGTTTCAAAGAGAAATTTCTGCACACCGTATTTTGGTGCATTCTTGCCATATATTGGTCCTTTCTCCACCCTTCCCCTCTCCCTCTCTTGCTCTCTAGGTTCTTACTCTCTGTCTCTCTCTGTCTCTGTCTCTGTCTCTGTCTCTGTCTCTGTCTCTGTCTCTCTCTCTCTCTCTCGCTCTCTCTCTCTCTCTTTGTCTGTCTCTCTCTTTCTCTTTCTCTTTATCTCTCTCTCTCTCTCTCTCTCTCTCTCTCTCGCTTTCGCTCTCTCTCTGTTTATCTGTCCCTCTCTATCTATCTATCTAGCTATCTATCTATGTCTCTATCTTTATCTCTCTCTCTATCTCTCTATCTATCTGTCTATCTATCTCTATCTATCTATCTATCTATCTATTTCCATCTATCTATTTCTATCTATCTATTTCTATCTATCTACCTATCTATCTCTATCTATATATCTATCTCTGTCTATCTATATCTGTCTATCTCTGTCTCTATATCTATATCTCTTCTTCTCTTTTTGTTGAAAAACGTGGACAATAGATAGAAATGTAGCTAGATATACAGATTGACTGACAGACAGGCACAGATATTTATGTGGGTCGATACTGACAGAGAACATAAACCCACTTATATACACATTCAAATAGGACTTTATATATGTTAACCAAACAGTCTTTCAGATATCAAATTTCGTGTTGAAACATTCTATCCAAAAATCCTTGTTTCTGAAAACCTTCGGATTGGATGTTGTCAATGCTAATATTACAGGTCTGTTTTTTTGTTTAGTTTCTTTTGTTTTCTTTTTTTCTTTTTTCTTTCTCTTTTTTTTTTTCTCTTCGTTCGATAGGGAATCGTACATCAAAGTGTTTTTTTTTTCTTTCCTTTTTACGTTTTCTTTTTTTTCTACTTTTCGTGAATGGTCATTTGGATTTAATGGATAATTCTAATTGTGTCGTTTCATTCTGATCTATGTTTTGTTTTCATTTTTTTCTTTTCTTTTTTCTTTTTTTTAAGTTTATATTTTCAATCCCAGATATATAGTGATATCTATGACTTTTAATATCATAGTATCATATATATATATATATATATATATATATATATATATATATATATATATATATATATATATATATATATATATATATATATATATATATATATATATATATATATATATATATATATATATATATATATACATACATACATATATATACATATGCATACGTACATATATATACATATGCATACATACATATGTACACACACACACACACACACACACACACACACACACACACACACATATATATATATGTATATAAATATATATATATATATATATATATATATATATATATATATATATATATACATGTATATACATATATATATATATTTTTTTTTTCTGAACCGTCTGTTTCTTTCCATCACCATGAAGTAATTAGTGTTAAAACAATCTTTAGAAAAAAAAACATGATTTGCATTGCATTTTCAGAAGAAAATTTTGCAGCATTACAAACTTATCTTAATCGATTGGAAATGGTATGCGCGTCCAACATATTTCTTCTTCTTCTTCTTCTTCTTCTTCTTCTTCTTTCTTTCTTTCTTTCCTTCTTTTTGAATTGGTGATTGATGTCCAATACGTGTTATACTAATACACTGAAGAAAATATACGTTTCTTGCACATTGAATATGAATGTGGGAGGAAAATGATTTTGCAAACGTCGACGCTAAGAGGAGTAAAAATAAAAGTGTATGTAACGGAAATTAAGTTAAAAGCAGAACAGAATAAAAGGAACAATATAGAACAAAAAAGGAGAGAAAAAAACACAAAAAATAACAAACAATCTCAGAATGAAGCCGGAAAAATAAAGAATAGAGAAGGTAGGAAAAGATAAAAGAACTTGAAGGAGAATTACAACAACAAAAAGGACCATAAAACCGCAGATGAAGAATAAGAGGAAAGGGAGGAAGAAGAAGAAGAAGAAGAACAGGAAAAAGAGGAAGAAGAAGAGAAAGAAGAAAAGTAGTAATAATAATAAGTATAAAAAGCAGTAAAAAGAGAAAGAAGAACAGAAATACCGATAATAAAAATAAGAATAATAATAAAAAAGAAGAAGAGAAAGTAGAAGAAGAACAGAAATAACAATAATAAGAACAAGAACAATCAGAAAAAGCAGCAAGGAAAGAAAACGCAGAAAAAGAAGAAGAAAGAGAAGATAAAGTGAAACAAATTCCTGGATCTGTTATCAGCTCGGCGCGTCCCCGAAATCCCCGAGAACATTACCGGGCGGCGGGCAGAGAATAGGTCAGATTGGGTCGTCGATAAAACGCCAGGGGAAACCAAGTGACGTCATCAGCCAAGGATATGCAACGGGGGCCGGGGTGGGCTGGGGGTGAGGGGAGGGGGGGGTGAGGGGGGAGGTATTGGATTGGATCACACCCAAACACATCTACCCCCACCCCACCCCCCGTCATTTCCCCCGGATATGCCGTAAGGACCTTAAAAGAGAGAAAAAAAAAATTCCTCCCCCCCCCATTGACGTGTGAGATTCTTACCTACACCCCTCCAAAATAAATAAATAAATAAACAAATAGATAGATAAAACTCAGGAAACTTAAAAATACCCACGAGACCCCAAATATTTCCCTCAATGACAATTATAAAGTCCATAAGACCCCCCTAAAAATAATTCCAAAGACCCTATAAAAATCAGAAGACCAAGACCCCAAGACTTACAATGACCCCAACGATCCCTAGAAGACCCCGTAAGACCCCCAAAGACCTCCCAAAAAGACCCCAAAAAAAGACTCCTCAAAAAAGACCTCCCAAAAAAGATCTCCCAAAAAGACCCCCCAAAAAGACTCCTCAAAAAAAAAAAAACCAAAAAAGACCCCCAAAAAGACCCC
Source organism: Penaeus vannamei (assembly GCF_042767895.1). NCBI lineage: Eukaryota > Metazoa > Arthropoda > Malacostraca > Decapoda > Penaeidae > Penaeus > Penaeus vannamei. The sequence continues at coordinate 17,690,013 of NC_091585.1, forward strand.
CCAAAAAGACCCCAAAAAGACCCCCCAAAAAGACCCCCCCAAAAACACCCCCCAAAAAGACCTCCCAAAAAGTTCCCTAAAAAAAGACCCCCAAAGAAACCCCAAAAGATTTCCCAAAGACACCCCCTAAAAAAAAACAAAAGACCCCCTCCCATAAATAAAGAAAATAAAAGAAATGATATGGAACTCGAAGACAACAGTGCAACCGAGACTGAATTTGCATGTCGCGATAATGTTGGGCTGCGATGAGGTTCGTCTGTGTGTGTGTGTGTGTGTGTGTGTGTGTGTGTTTTGATGTGTGTGTGTGTGTGAGAGAGAGAGAGAGAGATAAGTGTAAGTAGATTGGAGTAGATAGAAAGGTTACATGTACATATCTAGGTGAAGAGAGGTAAATAGATGTATGTATGATGGTGGATAGAAAATTAAACAAATGTAGATAAAGAGATAGACATGCGGAACTATACACACACACACACACACACATATATACATATATATATATATATATATATATATATATATATATATATATATATATACATATATATATATATGATATTGTTTACAAGTACCTAATATAGGAATTGGCTACTGACTATGAAAGCATCTTGGCATATGCACTATTATACATACACATTTTTCATCTCAGTGTTCAATGTATGACCAGATTTCAGTCTTGTGTGTGTGTGTGTGTCATTAGCATTATCATTTACTTCTCTCTTCATTCCACATTCTTCATAATCACGCGAGTGCACAAAAACACACCCACACTTGAGGCGAGAGTGGAAGGTCTCGCCAAGGTCGGAGGGAGACACGAAGCAAAGGGAACTTCCCATTCCTCTTCTCCACTACCAATAAACCGTAAGAGGATCCGGTTATTGCGCAAGTTATTTGATCCGGTTTCCTTCGTCCGGACGCTGCCTCGCGGTCCGGCTTTGCAGAAGGTCCAAAATTATACCTCTCGGCCTAGGAATTACCTCCCCAGCGCTTCTGTCGGCCGGAGTGCGGTCTGGGTGGCGAGGAGGGCTGACATCCTTGGCTGAGAGGGGGGATGGGGTGGGGGTGGGGGTTGGGGGTGGGGTGGGTGTAGTGGTCGGAGTGGGGGTGGGGGGGGGGGGTGGGGGGGGGTGGGGGGTGGGGTGGGCGGGGGGGTTGGGGTGGGGTTGGGGGTAGGGGGATGGGGGTGGGGGTAGGGGATTGGGGGTGGGGGTGAGGTTGGGGTTGGGGGTGGGGGTAGGGGGATGGGGGGTTCACGGGGGGTTTCCTTTCACTCCAGATGCTCTGCTGTTTTGCATAATTATCATATTCGTTATGGCGGGATAACGGAGGGAGATCGTTTAGTACATCTTACGAAACAGAGATGGCGCTGGGGTTGGTGGCCGTGTCCCGAAAACGTGAGAATTCGACGAGACACTTTGGCGACGGATTCAAGGACATCGCTCAGAATGACACGAATCTTCGTAATAACAAGATTTCGTAGAGAGAACACCATCAACTGAACGAACACACACACGAGCGGGAGAAATTGAAGTAGAGATCTCAGTGAGGAAGATAAGTGAGGAAGACAAGGAGAAGACAAAGTCCGTGAGAAAATAGAGTTCCTTGGGTCCTTTTATTTGTATCTTGGCAACTAGGGACTTACTTTGATTTTATTTGCATATCATTATCGCTGCCAGAGCTTTTGTTGTATGACGTATCTCTTGCTGCTCTCTGCTGTCGAGTTTCTCATTGTCCTTGTTGTTAATCAGCTGATGTTGCTTTTGTTGTTAACATTATTTTTTATTTGTTCGTTTTTTTTATTTTTGTCTTTGTATTCCAATGCTTTTCTTCCATTTTCGTGTTCCTATTCTTTCTTCTTATTCTTATTCTCATATTTTGTATCATTCATATTGTTATTATAATTACTATCATTGTTACTGTGATCACTATCATCATCATCACCATTATCATTATTATTATTGTCAATATTTTTATTGTTATTATTGTTACCATTATTTTTATTATTAGTGTTATTATCATTGTTATCACTATTAGTGTTAATACTATTATCCTTATCATTACTATCATTATCATCATTATTATAAACATTGTTATTTTTATTTATCATAATTATCATCATTATTATCATTATTTGTTGTTTTTATTATTTCTATTATTATTATCTTTATTTTTGTTATGATCATTATTATTATCATTATCATTATTATTATTATTATTATTATTATTATTATTATTATTATTATTATTATTATTATTATTATTATTATTATTATTATTATTATTATTATTATTATTATTATTATTATTATTATTATTATTATTATTATTATTATTATTATTATTATTATTATTATTATTATTATTATTATTGTTGTTGCTATTATTATTATTATTATTATTATTATTATTATTATTATTATTATTATTATTATTATTATTATTATTATTATTATTATTATTATTATTATTATCATTATTATTATTATTATTATTATTATTATTGTTATTATTATTATTATTATTATCAGTAGTAGTAGTAGTAGTAGTAGTAGTAGTAATTATTATTACTATTATTATAATTATTGTTATTAATATTTTCTACTACTACTACTACCGCTAGTATGGTTGCTATTATTGTTATTATTATCATTATTGTTGTTGTTGTTGTTGTTGTTATTATTATCATTATTGTTACCATTATAGTCATTTCTATTGTTATCCTATTTCTTTACTATCATCATAATCATTATTATCATTATCATTATTATTATCATTATTATTATTATCATTATCATTATTCTGATTACCATCATCATCGCATTATAGTTATTATCATTATTTTTGTTATCTTCAACATCATCATCATCTTCATCTTCATCATCATCATTATTACCATTGTTATTCTCATTATTATTATTATCATTGTTATTTTTTTATTTTTTCTTTTATTATTATTTCCTTTTCGCTGTTGTTATCAATGCTGTCATTGTCACTATTATCATCATCATTATTGTTATTGTTTTTTTCATCATTTTTGTTTCTATTATCATTCTAATTATCATTATTATTTTTATTATTGTTATTGTTATCATTATATCATCATTATCATTATGATCTTCATTATTTTCATCATTATTATTGTTTGCATTAAGATCATGATTATTCCCATTATCATTACCATTTCTGTCATTACCATTATTGCTATCATTATTATTACTGTTGCTGTTGTCATTGTATTGTCATCTTCACGATAAAGATCACTATAACTATGATATCATATGTATAGTAGATTTCATTATTATGATTATCATTATCATTGTTATAATTATTTCATTTTCATGATCATTATCAACGCATCATCATCAATACCATTATTATTGTTACTCTTATTATCACCATTATCATTATTATAATTATCATCATATTCATTATCAAGAAATCACCCCTATTGTAATTATCATCATATTCATATTCATTATTAAAACTGTCACTATTATAATTATCATCATATTCATATCCATTATTAAAACTATCACTGTTATAATTATCATTATTATCATTATTTTTCTCAGTACCATCATCATTATCATCCTTTCCACCTTTCTTACAATTGTTATTCCATTTCTTACTATCACGGCGGCCGCAAACACACCCTCCCCATCAAACTCGCGTTCGTGTAAGAAAGCCAACAAAATCCGAAGCCAACGCGAACGGCTCTGGATTCGCCCGGATCACGGAAGTTTGCGCGGGAGAACTTTCCCCAAGTCTCCAAAAGTTGAACGTGTTATGTAATACTCATTAACTCCAAGACATACATAAAGTCCCGCCTAAAACCCCGCCAAAATAAGATTAATGGCCTTCTAATCTTACTCGAAGTTTCAATGCTTTCGTGTGTTGATAACAAAGTCGAGGCTTTATTTGAATAATGGTCGGGGAGCTGTTTCTGTTAAAGGATTTTCAAATGTCTAAAGATGGATAAATAGATAGATAGAGAGGTAGATAGATAGATAGGTAGGTAGGTAGGTAGGTAGGTAGTTAGACAGATAGCTAGATAAATAGATAGATAGACAGAGAAAGAAAAGAGAGAGAGAGAGAGAGAGAGAGACTGAGATAACGAGAGAGAGAGAGAGACGTTGAGATAGATAACGAATGAAAGAAAGAGAGAGAGAGAGAGAGATAGCGAGAGAGAGAGAGAGAGAGAGAAAGAGATATAAACGCACATAAATCAACCTTCCCGAACAGACGTGGCATAATTTTTAAAGCAACACGAGTTCAAGACGACGATGCGATTCGATCCTCTCTGTGACGTCACGAATGAGATCTGATACTGAGACTACGCGGCCCGGAGTCCAATGCATCTATAATTCTATCGTAGCCGTGTGTATATGTATAGATAGATAGATAGATTGATGGATAGATAGATGGATAGATAGATAGATAGATAGAGAGAGAGAGAGAGGGGGAGAGAGAGAGAGAGAGAGAGACGGATAGATATAGATAGATAGATAGATAGATTGATAGATAGATAGATAGGTAGATAGATATAGAGAGATAGATATAGATAGATAGATAGATAGATATAGAGAGATAGATATAGATAGATAGATAGATAGATCGATTGATATATTGGTAGATAGATGGATAGATAGATAGATATATAGATGGACAGATAGATGTATAGATAGATAGATAGATAGATAGATAGATAGATGGATAGATAGATAGATAGATAGATGGATAGATAGATGGATAGATAGATGATAGATAGATAGATAGATAGATGGATAGATGTAGATAGATAGATAGATTGATAGATAGATAGATAGATAGATAGATAGATATAGATAGATAGATGGATAGATGGATTGATGGATATATAGATAGATATATAGATGGATAGATAGATAGATTGATAGATAGATAGATAGATAGATAGATAGATAGGTAGATAGATATATAGATGGATAGATAGATAGATGGATAGATAGATTGATAGACAGATGGATAGATAGATAGATAGATAGGTAGGCAGGTAGGTAGATAGATAAATAGATATAGATAGATAGATAGAGATAGATAGATAGATAGATAGATGTATTGATAGATTGATAGATAGATAGATAGATAGACAGATAGATAGATTGATAGATAGATTGATAGATTGATAGATAGATAGATGATAGATTGATGGATAGATAGATAGATATATAGATAGATAGACAGATAAATAGATAGATAGACTGATAGATAGATAGATAGATAGATGGATGGATGGTTAGATAGATAGATAGATAGATAGATAGATAGATAGATAGATAGATAGATAGATGGATT
>NC_091585.1:17762981-17765481 GCF_042767895.1 Penaeus vannamei
TATGCCGTCTTTCTTCCTTTTCTCCTCCTCACGCACCTCCGTCTTTCTTCTTCTTCTCCTTCTGCTTCTTCTTCTTCTCCTCTTATTCCTCCTCCTCCTCCTCCTCCATCTTCTCCTCCTCCTCTTCATCCTCAACTCCTCTTTTATTTTTTAACCTTCCACCTTCTTCCTTTTCAGAGACAGAGAGAGAGAGAAGAAGAAGAAGGAGTCAAGTACTCTAGAAAAAAAAAATAGAGAAGAAGAAGCTGGCACAAAAAAAAAATCTGGCCTCCATGAAAATAATTAAGTCTCGTGAAGAGCGTCTGCGTGACAGAGAGAGGCCGGACCCGAGTGGCAGGCGAGAGGGAGTTGGTTCCACAGTCACGTCTTGAGGATCAGCTGCATGTCCTCATAGTCACGCTCCTCGGCCGTCGTCTTGATTTACGGAGAGCAATAGAGGATTAAATCGCCCTGAATAAGGTCGAGGAGATATTTTGCGAGGTTGTGCGTTTGGTAGGAAGGTTTGATGAGATTGAGAAGAGGGTTGATTCGCCTGGGATAGGGTTGAGGGAATGTTTTGCGCGTTTATACATTTCGAAGGAAGGTCTGATGATTGAGAAGAGGATTGAATCGCCTTGGATAGGGTTGAGGAAATATTTTGCAACTTTATACATTTGGTAGGAAGGTTTGATACGATTGAGAAAAGGCGGGGTTATTGACGAAGAGGATTGAATCGCTTTTGGATAGGGTTGAGGAAATATTTAGCGAGGTAAGATAAGATTGAGAAGAGGGTTTATACATTTGTTAGGAAGGTTTGATATGGTTGACAGACTTTGATCCCTATTCTAGAAGTGCATCTCACACATCTCATCCCCTGTGCACTGACTGTAATTTGAACACACAAATATTCCAGCAGGACACAACAAACACTCCACGATGCACTTTCCATGGCTTGTATTTTGTGAATAATTCCAGAAGCACATTTCAGTAATTTGTTAATTACAACATTAGAACCTAATCTATAAAACACATACCATGAATATCTGTATGTATCACCGTAGACTGCACAAATGCTGATTTTAAATGGCAAACAATTTCCGCGCGCCATTCTTCCCGCCAAGAAGGGACGACGCTCTCAAAAACAAAATACACTCGGGATGCGCACAGAAAAGTGTAACATAATTTCTTGCTTTTAAGTGATTTTTCTTACATCGTAAAGCTTATATCCATGAACACAATAATATACATCATGTTAATGATACACATTTGGCAGGAAGAATTAATAGAATTGAGAAAAGGTGGCTTAATGACAAAGAGGATTAGATCTCGCACGTTTGTACATTTAGAAGGAGGGTTGAATGACGTTAGGAGAGGGCGGGTAATGATGAAGAGGATTGAATTGCTTTAGATTGGGTTAAGGATATATTTCACACGTTTATACAATTAGTTTATACAATTAATTATTAATATCTATTAGGACTGAGAGAAGGTGGATTAATGACAGACAGGATTAGATCGCCTTGGATAAGACTGAGGAAAAAATTCGCACGTTTATACATCTAGGAGGGTTGGAAGAGATTCGAAAGGGGGGAGGTAATGATGATTAGGATTTGTTTGCTTTGGATCGGGTTGAATAAATAAATCGCGCGTTCATACATTTAGAAGGAAGATTTGACAAGACTGAGTAATAACAAAATTTAATTAATAACAAAAAGGATTAAGACACCTTGGATAAGGTTGAGGAAATGTTTCGCGCGTTTATGAATTTGAAAGGAGGATTGGATAACGTAGGAAATGGCGAAAGAGGATTTAATTGTCTTAGACTGGATTGATGAAGTAATTCACGCGCTTATTTATTTACTTCAAAAGAAGATATAAATACAAAGATAAAGGGGAAGTAATAACGAAGAGGATTGAATCGCCTTGGATAAGGTTCATCACATACTTCGTGCGCTTATACATCTGGTAGGAGGATTAAATAAGATCGAAAGAGGAGGATAAAAGTTGGAACAGGATTTAATCGTCTAAATTTGGGTTGAAGGATTGTTCCGATGTTCAAACATTTGGAAGGAAATTTAGAATAAATTGAGAAAGGAGGATCTAATCACCTTAGATTATATCGAAGAGACGTTTCATTATTTATTCATTCGGGAGGAATATTAAAATTGAATCGTTCGAGATAGGATTTAAGAATTGACTTATCGTTTATACAGTATTCAGTCCGACATATGTATAAAAAAGATTGAATGAAAATTGGTATCTTCACTTCAATCTATCTGTTTATGTCTGTCTATGTATGTATGGATATGTGTGTCTGTCTGTCTGTCTGTCTGTGTATGTATGTATGTCTTTCTGTCTGTCTGTCTGACTGACTGTTTATATATGTATGTATGTATGTATCTGTCTGCATGTATGTATGTATCTACGTCTGTCTATTTGTCAGTCTGTCTGTCTGTCTGTCTGACATGTATCTATCTATCTGTTTATTTATTTATCTACAACAAAAGCTGATGACCTCATT
>NC_091585.1:17785481-17787981 GCF_042767895.1 Penaeus vannamei
TCACAAATAACTAGACCACTGTTTCTGGTGCGCAGAAGTAGGCTTACACCATCCAGAAGCCCATACAGTTCACAGGAGGTTGAGCTTGACCAGTCCTGCAGACGCCGTCCAATCCAACCTCCATTTGGTGGTTCCATGGTAGGGGAAAAGATAGCACAAGCCGCACTCCTATCAGTTTGTAAAGAACCATCCACATAGATGGTGTTGGAGGCAGGAATGGAAGACATTACTTTGGCAATGGTCTCGAGGGCTAGTTGTTTCTGTGGGTGGGTGTGTAGGAAACATACTGGAGGAATCTGCCAAGGAGGAGGACCATGGTCAACTTCCTCTTGTGGAACATTGATATCCAATATTCTAAGGTTTCGGCAAACATTCCTAAGAAGTGCACAGCCACCTGGCCGGAGTTGTGGGCGACGAAAATTGGAGCCAAGTGACATTCCAATGATGCCTGGGGGAGTGGAGACACTTCACAGTAAAGCATGTTACATTGGCATAGATTCGTTCTACTAAAGGAGGGAGATGAAGTTCTTGCTGCATATTAACAATCCTAGAAGACAATGGGCATCCTAGAATGCAGTGCATTATTTTATTTTTAATATTTTCAAGCGGATCTAGCACTGTCCTGGAGAGATGACTAAGAGCTGTAGATAGGTAATCAACTACTGAACGGATGATTGCAGTATAGATATTTCTGGCCAAACGAATGGAGACCCCAGCAGCATTGTTGGTTAACCAGCGGAAATATACTGTGTGCAGAATGGTATAATGCTGGGGCCCACTGAAAATTCAGGCAGTGTTCGTGGGTTTTGTGGAGGGAAGATCCTGCTTTTTTCAGGAGAGATGACAAGGCGACATGAAAAGGACGACTCATAAAATGATTGTAAGAAATGCTGCAAATCTTCTGGGGAGTTGGAGTGAACACATATGTCGTCAGCATAGCATGTGATTGTTGTCCCTGGGATGTCAGGGAGCTTGGAGATGAGGCGGTACATAAGGATATTGAAAAGAAATGGACTAAGGACTCCCTGTGGAGTCCCAAGACCAAAGCACTTGGGTGTGCTGCAGGCACCTTTAAAGAGGACATAGGATGATCTATTGCTTAGATATCCTCACATCCATCGCAATAGGTTTCCACAAATACCAAAGTCCACAAGTTGGTCGAGGATCACATCTGGATTTGCAATGTCAAAGGCACTTTTCAGGTCCATGAACGCCACAAGACTTGTAGAGGAGAGGCAGGTGTATTGCTCCAATAGACAGTGGTGTGTGCTGCGCTGAGGCAAGAAGCCGTATAATCCGGGTGAGAGTTTACCCTGAAGGCGATACATAAGGCAATTCAGGAGGATCCGTTCCAGCACTTTACAGAAACAAGATGTAAGGGATATTGGTCTAAACTTGTCAGTGCCATGCTTAGGAACAGGTACAATTAGGCTCTTTGTCCAGGCTTGTGGCACATATCCATGTCTGAGGCAGAGGTTGTAAAGTTGTAAGAGGGGAACACCAGGGACTTTCAGGAGGAGGCGTAAGACAGAGTATGTGATCCCATCATCACCTGGAGCTGTTGCCTTACCCCTAACAAGAGCATGGTGAAGTTCATCCTTTGTAATTGGAATGTCTTCCTCCTCATCTTTCTTTAGCAGGGCTGCTGACAGGCGTAGAGCACGGCGGATTTTCTGAGAGGAGAGCACCTCTTGTACATATGAAGGAAGGCTTTGAACACTGGCTTGCTGTGACCAGGCCTCAACAAGATCTTGTGCATACTGATCTGGACTGTGGTGGAGTTCACTTGGGGTCTTTTTCTTTAAAGCCTTCTTGATAAGTTGCCACATGGACCCCACACTGGTCTGATGATTGATGGTATTCGTGAAATCATGCCAGGCATCATGATGAACACATTGTTGTAAGGCAACAAGTGCGCTGCTGGACGTCTGGTATTCCTTCAAGTTGTCTGGAGTTAGATCCCTCTACTGCCTGTCTCTCTGCTGCCTTGATACATCTATCAAATGTCCACTCATGAGCTCCAAACTGGGGCTTAATGTTTGGTCTGCGAACATAGTGGTTATAAAATTCATGTGTTAAAGATACAAGAGACGAGTATAACTTCTCAAGAGAATTGAGATCAAGCTTGAAGAAATCAGTTGTGTAGGAAATATGGTTAGAGCAGTACTTTGGAGGGATACTGATACAGGTGCGCTGATAGGCAGATGAATGCACCGTAGGGATCGAGTACTGAAGGCTGAGGGCAAGGTGATCAGAGAAAAGAGCAGGCACAGATGAGCACTTGACCTGAGATGCTACAAGTCCATAGGTAAGTATGTGGTCAAGGGTGCCTCCTCGAGAATGCGTGGTACCTCCTGTATCCCAGTGAGTTAGGTGGTTGTGCTGTATGAACTTCATAACTTGTGTGCCACTGTAGTTGACAGTATTAGAACTTCCACCTAAAGCAGGATGCCGAGCGTTAAAATCACCCATATATATTATGCTATGGTCCGTAGGAGGA
>NC_091585.1:17805103-17810103 GCF_042767895.1 Penaeus vannamei
ATAATTTGGTAGTATTAATGTCATTTAATGCAGACCTTTAGCATCATTTCTCAATAACGATATATATAAACAACGTGCGTCTACTAAGATTGTTTGAAAATTGTTGGAATGAAAAAAAATATATTTGTATGCAGATTGCAAAATATGATCAAGAAATATCAATTATCTAAAGGGATATCTATATAGGACAGATATCAATATAAGGAAATATATTATACACAACAGATAATGGAAGTAAAAATACAAAGAATGTGGTCATGGGAGAAAATTGGGACGTTCATGATTATAAAAAAGGTGGATAACCTTCAGAAACTACATGGGAATGAAATTAACTCAGTTTGCCAATGCTTATATTTACAACACTTCCTTATACAACGCAGAACTGACTGGCAAGATAAGTAACATCTATTCCCAATAGAGGCTCACATCATAGTCTGTGATTAAATATAGCCTTTTCTATGGAGTATTTTACGTGGAAACCCATAACGTATTCTTAAAATTGGTGTATTTTAACGCACCCTATATTTCAGCTGGGTTTCAGTATGATATTCTTTTATGCAAAATATGAGTTGAGTTCAATCATTCCTTCATGACACACTGCCCCAAAATCGACATTTTTGAGGCAAATTCTGTTGACAAACTACAAACTTACCTACATTTTTTTTTCTTCTTTTCTGTATTTCTCAAAGTAGAATAAAAATCACATAATATATCTATTTTGTCACATTCTTACCAGATAGAGAAAAATTAATACCGAGAACTGAAAGAAAAAATTATGCTTATTCTAAAACTGTAGTAATATATATCGGTTATGCAGACTTTATATCTTTCAAGAGTTGGATTAGGTAAGGTGAGTCTAAACGACTTTCTATAGAAGAGAATAACGCAAAAATGAATAAATAAATAAATAAAACATTGTCAAATAAAAAGATAAGGATGGCAGATAACAGATAACAATAACTTTGTATGTTTTTTTTTCAGTATGATGCTACTCACAATTGTCATTGCTATCCTTATCAGTATTATTAATTTATTGTTATTGCCATTAGTATTGTTATTGGTATTATTATCATTATTATCTTTATCATTATCATTATTATTATCATTATTATCTTTACCATTATCATTATTATCTTTATCATTATTGTCTTTATCATTATCATTATTATTATCATTATTATCTTTATCATTATCATTATTATTATCATTATTATCTTTATCATTATCATTATTATTATCATTATTATCTTTATCATTATCATTATTATTATCATTATTATCTTTATCATTATCATTATCATTATCATTATTATCTAAATCATTATCATTATTATTATCATTACTATAGAATCATTATTATCATCATCACCATCATTATCATTATTACTCTTGTTAAAATAATATCATCATTATCATTATTATTCTTATCACTATTCCAAACCTCACCACACTTTCCCCATCATGAAAATTGCCTCCGAGGTTGCAACATCACAAATCATATTCCAGATATTGCAACAAGACTCAAATCCAATAATTTGGTCTATTTCAGCTATGAATTCGATGTCTGTCATTTGATATAAAATTACCTCCCTCCCTTCGGTTTAATTGGTTACTATATACACGTAATCTGTAGGTGACAGAAGGTGATATTTGTTAATTAGGCCATTCGCAATCAATGTGTTATTAGTGCAAGGCTGTCCGGTTTAATGAAACGAGGAAATATGAATATGCTGATTAGTTATATGAATGTAATATGAATATATATTACTATATATTATAAGGTAGATTTCTATATAATGGGAATGTCCAGTAATAAGTTGCATATTCACGTGTGTATTTATTTACAATTTAATCAATAGTTTTTCATTCCAATGTTATCTCTCCTTTTTTTCTCATTTAACTAATTCAAAATGCTGAAATGATAATGCTCAATGCATAACTTCACCCCCGTTAACTTGGAAAAATAATTATTCATGCAGAAATTATGCAAAAAAATTTATTTATTTTGAAAATTTTGATGAGGATTTGAAGCCCTGGATAAGATGTCAAAATAAATGGATCCGTTCGTATATTAATTTTCAATTGATTTAATGATGTCGTTATTGTTCTTACTGATGCTTCCGTGTCTCTTATTATCATTGTTATTATCTTTATTATTGTTGTTGTTGCTGTTGCTGTCGTTATTGTTATTATTATTATGGTGTTGTTATAGGATCATTATTATCTTCATCCTTATCACAATTATAAGCATCTTTATAATCACTCTCATTGTTATCAATATGTTACTGCCACTAGTACAGTTATCATTACTGTTTTTATCATTAGCATTAGCGTTATTGTTATCATTACTAGTATCATTGTTGTTGTTGTTGTGGCTACTGCTATTATCATTATTGTAATCTTTATCATCCTTATTGTTATAATCATTGTTATTATTATTATTATCATTATTATTATTATTATTATTATTATTATTATTATTATTATTATTATTATTATTATTATTATTATTATTATTATTATTATTATTATTGTTATTATCATTATTATTATCATTATCATTATTGTCATTATTATTATCATTATTATCATTATTATTATCATAATTAATATTATTATTATTATCATTATTATTGATATTTTTAATAGTTGTAGTAATAGTACTATTATTATCATTATTATTAATTGCAATATTATCATCATATTAGTAATATTTTCATTATTGCCATTATCATTATTGATAATATTATTTTCATTATTTATCTACATTATCATCATTACTATATCCATCATTATTTGTATCGCTTGTTATCATTATCATTGTTCATACCTTTGTTGTCGTATTATCACGATTTTCCTCATCATCATCATCATTATCCTCCTCCCCTCCTCCCTCTTCTCTTCTCAGCATTGCCATCGATGGAAAACTGAGCGAAAGAAGAGAGAGAGAAAGGGGGGGGAGAGGAAGAGAGAGATGGAGAGAGATAGAAATAGAGAGAGAGAGAGAGAGGTGGAGGGAGGGAGGGAGAGAGATAGGAAGAGAGAGAGAAAGAGAGAGAGAGAGTATGCGGGGAAAAAGAAAGAGAGGGAGAGAGAGAGAGAAAGAGGTAGAGATAAAGTCTGGGAGAGAAAGAGAGGGAGATACAGACAGACAGACAGACTAACCGACAAAGACAAACAGACAGACAAAGAATAGATGATAAACGACAAGAACCAGACAAAAGGGGAAGAAACCGCAAGGAACCAGAGAAAGGAAAAGAAAACACAAGAAAATGGAAAAAGAAAATGCAAGAAAATAGAAAAAGAAAACAAGAAAAAGGAAAAAGAAAACGCATAAAATGGAAATAAAAAGTAAGAAAATGGAAAAAGAAAACGCAAAAAATGGAAAAAAGGAAACGCAAGAAAATGGAAATAGAAGAAGTAACAAAATGGAAAAAGAAAACGAAAAAGAACGAAAAAGAAACCTTAACCCCGGATAGTGAAGGAGAGAGCGCAAAAGCCAGAGAACGGAAGGGAAAAGAAGAAAGAGAAATGAAAGGGAATAACAAAAACGCGACTGAAATCAAGAAAGGGGGCGAACGAAAGAAAAATAAAAGGAGAAAAAGCAAAACAAGAAAACAGAACACGGAAGCGCAAAGAACCAGAGAACGAATATAAAGAACCAGAGAGAACAGAGAACGAAAATAAAACAGAGAACCAGAGAGAACGAAAAAGCAAGAGCCAGAGAACAAAGAACGAAAAAATAGACATAGAGAACAGAGAACGAAAAAAACAGATAACTCGAGAACAGAGAACGAAAACTAAAAAAAGAGAACAGAGAACGAAAACTAAAAAAAGAGAACAGAGAAGAAAAAAGGAAAAAAAAAGAGACCGAAGGAAAGAACAAAGAACAAAAATAGATAACCAGAGAACAAAGAACGAAAACTCAAAAAAGAGAACAAAGAACGAAAAAAACAAAGACGGAGAACAAAAAATAACCAGAGAACAAAAACACAAAAAAGAGAACATAGTACGAAGATCCTTAAAAAAGAGAACAGAGAATGAAAACGCAAAAAAGAACAAAGAACAGAGAACGATAACTAAGAAAAGATAATAGAGAACGAACATGCAAAAGAGAGAACAAAGCAAAACAAATAACCAGAGAACAAAGAACGAAAATTCAAAAAAAGAACAAAGAATATATATATATATATATATATATATATATATATATATATATATATATATATATATATATATATATATATATATATATATATATATATATATATATATATATATATATATATATATATATTCCTTCCCCCTCTCGCCCCTTCTTCCTATTCCTGATAAAACAGATGCATAAAAGCGAACGAATAAAATGCCAACCCACCCCACATGAAGAAGCGTAAATAAATACAAACATAATTGAAGATAAACTGCGAAAGGGAAGTAGAGAAAGAGAGGAAATGGAAGAGGGAGAGGGAGGAGGAACCAATAAATATGCTCGTTTTAAAAGCAGGGAAATCAGCTCATTGTGTCTTTGCTATAAGGGCGATTATGTACTGACACTTTTGGTATGCATAGTTATTTATCTGTTTGTTTGGCTCTTTAACTTATGTATCTATCTATCTAGCTAACTACTTAGCTATCTGTCTATCTATCTGTCTATATATTTGAGTGTGTGTATGCGTATATGTAGCATTTATGTGTGTATATATATATATATATATATATATATATATATATATATATATATATATATATATATATATATATATATATATATATTATGTATATATATATATATATATATATATATATATATATATATATATATATATATATATATATATGCACATATATACATATATATGTATATATACATATATACATACATATATATGTACATATATATATATATATATAGATAAATAAATATATATATGTCTATATATATATATATATATATATATATATATATATATATATATATATATATATGTGTGTGTGTGTGT
>NC_091585.1:17817603-17830103 GCF_042767895.1 Penaeus vannamei
AGGTATCAGACAAATAATGCACCGCATATGATTGATTATATGTTTGCAAGAGTGAATCGAATGATAATCCACTTAATACATCAACCAAATTATTAGTTTAAGTTTAAATAAAGTAAAGCGCAACAAACACCACCATAACTCATGTAATGTCACTACACTTTAATCACAAACACTGAACACATGCTAACTCACGTATAATTAAACCTGGAGACTGAGGACCCGAGGTGGCGAGGCTGGTCAGCGCAGTAGTAGAAGTTGCGGTCGTCCTCGGATAGACAGTCGATGTCCTGGAAGGCGTAGCAGTCGTGGGGGCCGTACTTGAGGGCGAGAGCGAAGCCCACGTTGAACACCTTCGCCTTGTTGAAGCGTTTCCCCGCTTCAGGAGGGAGAGTGGGGGCAGGCGGGGGTTAATAAACAATATGCAGGAGTGTTACGCATGTGTACTCGTACGTGTGTGGGCATGCATACATATGTAAATGCATTTAATACACATTCTCATTCTCTTTGTCTTTCTCATTCTCTGTCTCTCTCTCTCCTCTCTCTCTCTTTCTCTCTCTCTCTCTCTCTCTCTCTCTCTCTCTCTCTCTCTCTCTCACACACACACACACACACACACACACACACACACACACACACACACACACACACACACACACACAACAACAACAACAGCAACAACAACAACAATAACAATGACAAAGAAAGACTTACGTATTTGTTCAACGATGTAGATGGTATAGTTGACCAATTGGCGTTGAAGAATTGGGTGGATATTATTAAGGAACGGACCCATCTGTAAAGCGCGAGGGGGAGGGGAGGGGAGGGGAGGACGAGGGGGAAGGAGAGACAAAAGAAGGAAACGTTTAATTTGTCTGTTGTATTATGTCATTTTGTTTTGGCTGAACAATGATTCATAACGGGATCACCATTAAAATCTACAGTATTTTTTCTAGACTTTTCCGTAGTCAGTAACACCATCATAATTATAATCATATATATTATCAAAATTCACAATTCCACTACCTTCTCTCCCTATTCACTAACCCTCATCGTGATAATGAATACGAATACGAAAGGAAGACACGTAATTCAAATAACATCTAATAATGCTAATTCTAATACGGATTAACTCCCCACACATTAATCACATCTGTTGGTTAGCAAAATTATTCTTTTTCTTTATCATTATCATTTCTTTATCATTTGTTATTCATTCCAAACCATCCATTCTCACCCAAGCTATTTTCCCCCATCCATTCTCACCCAAGCTATTTTTCCCCATCCATTCTCACCCAAGCTATTTTTCCCCATCCATTCTCACCCAAGCTATTTTTCCCCGTCCATTCTCACCCAAGCTATCTTTCCCCATCCATTCTCACCCAAGCTATTTTTCCCCATCCATTCTCACCCAAGCTATTTTTCCCCATCCATTCTCACCCAAGTTATTTTTCCCCGTCCATTCTCACCCAAGCTATTTTCCCCCATCCATTCTCACCCAAGCTATTTTTCCCCATCCATTCTCACCCAAGCTATTTTTCCCCGTCCATTCTCACCCAAGCTATTTTCCCCCATCCATTCTCACCCAAGCTATTTTTCCCCATCCATTCTCACCCAAGCTATTTTTCCCCATCCATTCTCACGCAAGCTATTTTTCCCCATCCATTCTCACCCAAGCTATTTTTCCCCATCCATTCTCACCGAAGCTATTTTTCCCCGTCCATTCTCACCCAAGCTATTTTTTCCCATCCATTCTCACCCAAGCTATTTTTCCCCCTCCATTCTCACCCAAGCTATTTTTCCCCATCCATTCTCTCCCAAGCTACTTTTCCCCGTCCATTCTCACCCAAGCTATTTTTCCCCTTCCATTCTCACCCAAGCTATTTTTCCCCATCCATTCTCACCCAAGCTATTTTTCGCCGTCCATTCTGACCCAAGCTATTTTTGCCCGTCCATTCTCACCCAAGCTATTTTTCCCCATCCATTCTCACCCAAGCTATTTTTCCCCATCCATTCTCACCCAAGCTATTTTTCCCCATCCATTCTCACCCAAGCTATTTTTCCCCGTCCATTCTCACCCAAGCTATTTTCCCCCATCCATTCTCACCCAAGCTATTTTTCCCTATCCATTCTCACCCAAGCTATTTTTCCCCATCCATTCTCACCCAAGCTATTTTCCCCCATCCATTCTCACCCAAGCTATTTTTCCCCGTCCATTCTCACCCAAGCTATTTTTCCCCATCCATTCTCACCCAAGCTATTTTTCCCCATCCATTCTCACCCAAGCTATTTTTCCCCATCCATTCTCACCCAAGCTATTTTTCCCCATCCATTCTCACCCAAGCTATTTTTCTCCATCCATTCTCACCCAAGCTATTTTTCCCCGTCCATTCTCACCCAAACTATTTTTCCCCGTCCATTCTCACCCAAGCTATTTTTCCCTATCCATTCTCACCCAAGCTATTTTTCCCCATCCATTCTCACCCAAGCTATTTTTCCCCATCCATTCTCACCCAAGCTATTTTTCCCCATCCATTCTCACCCAAGCTATTTTTCCCCATCCATTCTCAGCCAAGCTGTTCTTCCCCGTCCATTCTCACCCAAGCTATTTTTCCCCATCCATTCTCACCCAAGCTATTTTTCCCCATCCATTCTCACCCAAGCTATTTTTCCCCATCCATTCTCACCCAAGCTATTTTTCCCCATCCATTCTCACCCAAGCTATTTTTCCCCATCCATTCTCACCCAAGCTATTTTTCCCCATCCGTTCTCACCCAAGCTATTTTTCCCCATCCATTCTCACCCAAGCTATTTTTCCCCATCCATTCTCACCCAAGCTATTTTTCCCCATCCATTCTCACCCAAGCTCTTTTTCTCCATCCATTCTCACCCAAGCTATTTTTCCCCATCCATTCTCACCCAAGCTATTTTTCCCCATCCATTCTCACCCAAGCTATTTTTCCCCATCCATTCTCACCCAAGCTATTTTCCCCCATCCATTCTTACCCAAGCTATTTTTCCCCATCCATTCTCACCCAAGCTATCTTTCCCCATCCATTCTCACCCAAGCTATTTTTCCCCATCCATTCTCACCCAAGCTATTTTCCCCCATCCATTCTCACCCAAGCTATTTTTCCCCATCCATTCTCACCCAAGCTATTTTCCCCCATCCATTCTCACCCAAGCTATTTTTCCCCATCCATTCTCACCCAAGCTATTTTCCCCCATCCATTCTCACCCAAGCTATTTTTCCCCGTCCATTCTCACCCAAGCTATTTTTCCCTATCCATTCTCACCCAAGCTATTTTTCCCCATCCATTCTCACCCAAGCTATTTTTCCCCATCCATTCTCACCCAAGCTATTTTTCCCCATCCATTCTCACCCAAGCTATTTTTCCCCATCCATTCTCACCCAAGCTATTTTTCCCCATCCATTCTCACCCAAGCTATTTTTCCCCATCCATTCTCACCCAAGCTATTTTCCCCCATCCATTCTCACCCAAGCTATTTTTCCCTATCCATTCTCACCCAAGCTATTTTTCCCCATCCATTCTCACCCAAGCTATTTTCCCCCATCCATTCTCACCCAAGCTATTTTTCCCCATCCATTCTCACCCAAGCTATTTTCCCCCATCCATTCTCACCCAGGCTATTTTCCCCATCCATTCTCACCCAAGCTATTTTTCCCTATCCATTCTCACCCAAGCTCTTTTTCCCCATCCATTCTCACCCAAGCTATTTTTCCCCATCCATTCTCACCCAAGCTATTTTTCCCCATCCATTCTCACCCAAGCTATTTTTCCCCATCCATTCTCACCCAAGCTATTTTTCCCCATCCATTCTCACCCACGCTATTTTTCCCCAACCATTCTCGCCCAAGCTATTTTTCCCCATCCATTCTCACCCACGCTATTTTCCCCCTTCCATTCTCACCCAAGCTATTTTTCCCCATCCATTCTCACCCAAGCTATTTTTGCCCGTCCATTCTCACCCAAGCTATTTTTCCCTATCCATTCTCACCCAAGCTATTTTTCCCCATCCATTCTCACCCAAGCTATTTTTCCCCATCCATTCTCACCCAAGCTATTTTCCCCATCCATTCTCACCCAAGCTATTTTTCCCCATCCATTCTCACCCAAGCTATTTTTCCCCATCCATTCTCACCCAAGCTATTTTTCCCCATCCATTCTCACCCAAGCTATTTTTCCCCATCCGTTCTCACCCAAGCTATTTTTCCCCATCCATTCTCACCCAAGCTATTTTTCCCCATCCATTCTCACCCAAGCTATTTTTCCCCATCCATTCTCACCCAAGCTATTTTTCCCCATCCATTCTCAGCCAAGCTATTTTTCCCCATCCATTCTCACCCAAGCTATTTTTCCCCATCCATTCTCACCCAAGCTATTTTTCCCCATCCATTCTCACCCAAGCTATTTTTGCCTATCCATTCTCACCCAAGCTATTTTTCCCCATCCATTCTCACCCAAACTATTTTTCCCCATCCATTCTCACCTAACCTATTTTCCCCCATCCATTCTCACCCAAGCTATTTTTCCCCATCCATTCTCACCCAAGCTATTTTTCGCCATCCATTCTCACCCAAGCTATTTTTCCCCATCGATTCTCACCCAACCTATTTTTCCCCATCCATTCTCACCCAAGCTATTTTTCCCCATCCATTCTCACCCAAGCTATTTTTCCCCATCCATTCTCACCCAAGCTATTTTTCCCCATCCATTCTCACCCAAGCTATTTTTCCCCATCCATTCTCACCCAAGCTATTTTTCCCCATCCATTCTCACCCAAGCTATTTTTTCCCATCCATTCTCACCCAAGCTATTTTGCCCCATCCATTCTCACCCAAGCTAGTTTTCCCCATCCATTCTCACCCAAGCTATCTTTCCGGATGCATTCTCACCCAAGCTATTTTTCCCCATCCATTCTCACCCAAGCTATTTTTCTCCATCCATTCTCACGCAAGCTATTTTTCCCCATCCATTCTCACCCAAGCTATTTTTCCCCATCCATTCTCACCCAAGCTATTTTTCCCCATCCATTCTCACCCAAGCTATTTTTCCCCATCCATTCTCACCCAAGCTATTTTTCCCCATCCATTCTCACCCAAGCTATTTTTCCCCATCCATTCTCACCCAAGCTATTTTTCCCCATCCATTCTCACCCAAGCTATTTTTCTCCATCCATTCTCACCCAAGCTATTTTTCCCCATCCATTCTCACCCAAGCTATTTTTCCGCATCCATTCTCACCCAAGCTATTTTTCCCCATCCATTCTCACCCAAGCTATTTTTCCCCATCCATTCTCACCCAAGCTATTTTTCCCCATCCATTCTCACCCAAGCTATTTTTCCCCATCCATTCTCACCCAAGCTATTTTTCCCCATCCATTCTCACCCAAGCTATTTTTCCCCATCCATTCTCACCCAAGCTATTTTTCCCCATCCGTTCTCACCCAAGCTATTTTTCCCCATCCATTCTCACCCAAGCTATTTTTCCCTATCCATTCTCACCCAAGCTATTTTTCCCCATCCATTCTCACCCAAGCTATTTTTCCCCATCCATTCTCACCCAAGCTATTTTCCCCCATCCGTTCTCACCGAAGCTATTTTTCCCCATCCATTCTCACCCAAGCTATTTTTCCCTATCCATTCTCACCCAAGCTATTTTTCCCCATCCATTCTCAACCAAGCTATTTTTCCACATCCATTCTCACCCAAGCTATTTTTCCCCATCCGTTCTCACCCAAGCTATTTTTCCCCATCCATTCTCACCCAAGCTATTTTTCCCCATCCGTTCTCACCCAAGCTATTTTTCCCCATCCATTCTCACCCAAGCTATTTTTCCCCATCCATTCTCACCCAAGCTATTTTTCCCCATCCGTTCTCACCCAAGCTATTTTTCCCCATCCATTCTCACCCAAGCTATTTTCCCCCATCCATTCTCACCCAAGCTATTTTTCCCCATCCATTCTCACCCAAGCTATTTTTCCCCATCCATTCTCACCCAAGCTATTTTTCCCCATCCGTTCTCACCCAAGCTATTTTTCCCCATCCATTCTCACCCAAGCTATTTTTCCCCATCCGTTCTCACCCAAGCTATTTTTCCCCATCCATTCTCACCCAAGCTATTTTTCCCCATCCGTTCTCACCCAAGCTATTTTTCCCCATCCATTCTCACCCAAGCTATTTTCCCCCATCCATTCTCACCCAAGCTATTTTTCCCCATCCATTCTCACCCAAGCTATTTTTCCCCATCCATTCTCACCCAAGCTATTTTTCCCCATCCATTCTCACCCAAGCTATTTTTCCCCATCCGTTCTCACCCAAGCTATTTTTCCCCATCCATTCTCACCCAAGCTATTTTTCCCCATCCATTCTCACCCAAGCTATTTTTCCCCATCCGTTCTCACCCAAGCTATTTTTCCCCATCCATTCTCACCCAAGCTATTTTTCCCCATCCATTCTCACCCAAGCTATTTTTCCCCATCCATTCTCACCCAAGCTATTTTTCCCCATCCATTCTCACCCAAGCTATTTTTCCCCATCCATTCTCACCCAAGCTATTTTTCCCCATCCATTCTCACCCAAGCTATTTTTCCCCATCCATTCTCACCCAAGCTATTTTTCCCCATCCGTTCTCACCCAAGCTATTTTTCCCCATCCATTCTCACCCAAGCTATTTTTCCCCATCCATTCTCACCCAAGCTATTTTTCCCCATCCATTCTCACCCAAGCTATTTTTCCCCATCCATTCTCACCCAAGCTATTTTTCCCTATCCGTTCTCACCCAAGCTATTTTTCCCCATCCATTCTCACCCAAGCTATTTTTCCCTATCCATTCTCACCCAAGCTATTTTTCCTCATCCATTCTCACCCAATCTATTTTTCCTCATCCATTCTCACCCAAGCTATCTTTCCCCATCCATTCTCACCCAAGCTATTTTTCCCCATCCATTCTCACCCAATCTATTTTTCCCCATCCATTCTCACCCAAGCTATTTTTCCCCATCCATTCTCACCCAAGCTATCTTTCCCCATCCATTCTCACCCAAGCTATTTTTCCCCATCCATTCTCACCGAAGCTATTTTTCCCCATCCATTCTCACCCAAGCTATTTTTCCCCACCCATTCTCACCCAAGCTATTTTTCCCCATCCATTCTCACCCAAGCTATTTTTCCCCATCCATTCTCACCCAAGCTATTTTTCCCCACCCATTCTCACCCAAGCTATTTTTCCCCACCCATTCTCACCCAAGCTATTTTTTCCCATCCATTCTCACCCAAGCTATTTTTCCCCACCCATTCTCACCCAAGCTATTTTTCCCCGTCCATTCTCACCCAAGCTATTTTTCCCCACCCATTCTCACCCAACCTATTTTTCCCCGTCCATTCTCACCCAAACTATTTTTCCCCTTCCATTCTCACCCAAGCTATTTTTCCCCATCCATTCTCACCCAAGCTATTTTTCCCCATCCATTCTCACCCAAGCTATTTTTCCCCATCCATTCTCACCCAAGCTATTTTTCCCCGTCCATTCTCACCCAAGCTATTTTTCCCCATCCATTCTCACCCAAGCTATTTTTCCCCGTCCATTCTCACCCAAGCTATTTTTCCCCATCCATTCTCACCCAAGCTATTTTTCCCCATCCATTCTCACCCAAGCTATTTTTCCCCGTCCATTCTCACCCAAGCTATTTTTCCCCATCCATTCTCACCCAAGCTATTTTTCCCCATCCATTCTCACCCAAGCTATTTTTCCCCATCCATTCTCACCCAAGCTATTTTTCCCCATCCATTCTCACCCAAGCTATTTTTCCCCATCCATTCTCACCCAAGCTATTTTTCCCCATCCATTCTCACCCAAGCTATTTTTCCCCATCCATTCTCACCCAAGCTATTTTTCCCCATCCATTCTCACCCAAGCTATTTTTCCCCATCCATTCTCACCCAAGCTATTTTTCCCCGTCCATTCTCACCCAAGCTATTTTTCCCCGTCCATTCTCACCCAAGCTATTTTTCCCCGTCCATTCTCACCCAAGCTATTTTTCCCCATCCATTCTCACCCAAGCTATTTTTCCCCGTCCATTCTCACCCAAGCTATTTTTCCCCATCCATTCTCACCCAAGCTATTTTTCCCCATCCATTCTCACCCAAGCTATTTTTCCCCATCCATTCTCACCCAAGCTATTTTTCCCCATCAATTCTCACCCAAGCTATTTTTCCCCATCCATTCTCACCCAAGCTATTTTTCCCCGTCCATTCTCACCCAATCTATCTTTCCCCGTCCATTCTCACCCAAGCTATTTTTCCCCATCCATTCTCACCCAAGCTATTTTTCCCCATCCATTCTCACCCAAGCTATTTTTCCCCATCCATTCTCACCCAAGCTATTTTTCCCCATCCATTCTCACCCAAGCTATTTTTCCCCATCCATTCTCACCCAAGCTATTTTTCCCCATCCATTCTCACCCAAGCTATTTTTCCCCATCCATTCTCACCCAAGCTATTTTTCCCCATCCATTCTCACCCAAGCTATTTTTCCCCATCCATTCTCACGCAAGCTATTGTTCCCCGTCCATTCTCACCCAAGCTATTTTTCCCCATCCATTCTCACTCAAGCTATTTTTCCCCATCCATTCTCACCCAAGCTATTTTTCCCCATCCATTCTCACCCAAGCTATTTTTCCCCATCCATTCTCACCCAAGCTATTTTTCCCCATCCATTCTCACCCAAGCTATTTTTCCCCACCCATTCTCACCCAAGCTATTTTTCCCCGTCCATTCTCACCCAAGCTATTTTTCCCCATCCATTCTCACCCAAGCTATTTTTCCCCATCCATTCTCACCCAAGCTATTTTTCCCCATCCATTCTCACCCAAGCTATTTTTCCCCATCCATTCTCACCCAAGCTATTTTTCCCCATCCATTCTCACCCAAGCTATTTTTCCCCATCCATTCTCACCCAAGCTATTTTTCCCCATCCATTCTCACCCAAGCTATTTTTCCCCATCCATTCTCACCCAAGCTATTTTTCCCCATCCATTCTCACCCAAGCTATTTTTCCCCATCCATTCTCACCCAAGCTATTTTTCCCCGTCCATTCTCACCCAAGCTATTTTTCCCCGTCCATTCTCACCCAAGCTATTTTTCCCCATCCATTCTCACCCAAGCTATTTTTCCCCATCCATTCTCACCCAAGCTATTTTTCCCCATCCATTCTCACCCAAGCTATTTTTCCCCATCCATTCTCACCCAAGCTATTTTTCCCCATCCATTCTCACCCAAGCTATTTTTCCCCGTCCATTCTCACCCAAGCTATTTTTCCCCATCCATTCTCACCCAAGCTATTTTTCCCCGTCCATTCTCACCCAAGCTATTTTTCCCCATCCATTCTCACCCAAGCTATTTTTCCCCATCCATTCTCACCCAAGCTATTTTTCCCCGTCCATTCTCACCCAAGCTATTTTTCCCCATCCATTCTCACCCATGCTATTTTTCCTCATCCTTTCTCACCCAAGCTATTTTTCCCCCTCCATTCTCACCCAAGCTATTTTTCCCCATCCATTCTCACCCAAGCTATTTTTCCCCATCCATTCTCACCCAAGCTATTTTTCCCCGTCCATTCTCACCCAAGCTATTTTTCCCCATCCATTCTCACCCAAGCTATTTTTCCCCATCCATTCTCACCCAAGCTATTTTTCCCCATCCATTCTCACCCAAGCTATTTTTCCCCATCCATTCTCACCCAAGCTATTTTTCCCCGTCCATTCTCACCCAAGCTATTTTTCCCCGTCCATTCTCACCCAAGCTATTTTTCCCCATCCATTCTCACCCAAGCTATTTTTCCCCGTCCATTCTCACCCAAGCTATTTTTCCCCATCCATTCTCACCCAAGCTATTTTTCCCCATCCATTCTCACCCAAGCTATTTTTCCCCATCCATTCTCACCCAAGCTATTTTTCCTCATCCATTCTCACCCAAGCTATTTTTCCCCATCCATTCTCACCCAAGCTATTTTTCCCCGTCCATTCTCACCCAAGCTAGTTTTCCCCGTCCATTCTCACCCAAGCTATTTTTCCCCATCCATTCTCACCCAAGCTATTTTTCCCCATCCATTCTCACCCAAGCTATTTTTCCCCATCCATTCTCACCCAAGCTATTTTTCCCCATCCATTCTCACCCAAGCTATTTTTCCCCATCCATTCTCACCCAAGCTATTTTTCCCCACCCATTCTCACCCAAGCTATTTTTCCCCATCCATTCTCACCCAAGCTATTTTTCCCCATCCATTCTCACCCAAGCTATTTTTCCCCACCCATTCTCACCCAAGCTATTTTTCCCCGTCCATTCTCACCCAAGCTATTTTTCCCCATCCATTCTCACCCAAGCTATTTTTCCCCATCCATTCTCACCCAAGCTATTTTTCCCCATCCATTCTCACCCAAGCTATTTTTCCCCATCCATTCTCACCCAAGCTATTTTTCCCCATCCATTCTCACCCAAGCTATTTTTCCCCATCCATTCTCACCCAAGCTATTTTTCCCCGTCCATTCTCACCCAAGCTATTTTTCCCCGTCCATTCTCACCCAAGCTAGTTTTCCCCATCCATTCTCACCCAAGCTATTTTTCCCCATCCATTCTCACCCAAGCTATTTTTCCCCATCCATTCTCACCCAAGCTATTTTTCCCCATCCATTCTCACCCAAGCTATTTTTCCCCATCCATTCTCACCCAAGCTATTTTTCCCCATCCATTCTCACCCAAGCTATTTTTCCCCATCCATTCTCATCCAAGCTATTTTTCCCCATCCATTCTCACCATCAGTTCCCGGTCTCGATAAGGCACAATGATGGCCACGCTCCACACGGGGTTGCAGTGGGTCGGCCACCACCTCCCACCCAGACGCACGTTCGTTATGTTCCTCTCGACGTCTGCCTCGGTCATGCCTTCGGTCACGGGGGTTCTGCCGACTGGAGGGAGAGAACGGAAGAACGGCTGTTGTCTTGAACTGGGGTTCTCGAGGCGGTGATCGAGAGGGACACTGTGTTAAGTGTTAGCAGTGCTCTTTCACAGTGGTTGGAACCGGGCTTGCTAACCAGCTCTTTGTAGGCTTTTGGCTAATGGAGTTTAACACAAGAATTCTCAGTGAATCGACAAACTTGTGGTAATGAACTTGAAATTTTATTTTCGTGTTTATCTATTCATTTCTACCGCGAATGTCCAAGATTTATCAGCATGATTCAATGCACGGAATTTGAAGTTACCTTTAAATAAATCAAAATCAAGTAATTCACAAACTAAAAAAAAAATAAAAATATTGGTGTTGTCATAGTTTTCCAGAAAACAGATGGGTTCCTATCAGTTGATCATCATCATCATCATGGGGGCTGACGCCGACGGGGGCGCATAGCCGCATCCACCCTTCGCTTCCACCTACGAGGATCCCTCATGGCTAGACGCCAGGCAGGGACTCGGCCCATCTCTAGTTCTTCACGGCAGGTTTGGTCGATCTGCCCAAGCCATGACTTCCTCGGTCGTCCCACAGGCCTCCTCCACCCAGGGTTGTCTCGAACAGAGACGACCTGATGGGCAGGATCATCCTGAGGAAAGCGAGCCAGGTGGCCGTATAGCCTGAGTTGGCGATCACGGATTGTGCAGATAACAGGGCTTGTGCCAGTCTCACGGTGCAACCGTTGGTTGGACACATGGTCCCGCCAACAGTACCCCATGATCTGGCGCAAGGACCTATTACAAAAGGCTTCAAGACGAGCCTCCAAGGCACAGGACAATGTCCAGGTTTCGCTACCGTATAGCAAAACTGGCATTATCAGGGCCTTGAAAACCCGTAGCTTGGTCCTTCTGCACAGGTACCGACATCTCCAAATACTCTTGTTGAGAGAGTTCATGACCCCTGCTGCCAGGCCAATCCGTCTGCTGACTTCATGGTCTGACAGCCCAGAGTTATGAACTACACTACCAAGGTATGTAAAGCTCTCTGTGACTTCAATGTCCTCGCTACAAGCACGTACCGACTGAACAGGTTCTCCTAACAAGTCCCCAAATTCCTGGACCTTGGTCTTGGTCCAGGAGACCTCTAGACCCAGGGGCTTCGCTTCATTGCTAAATGCATCAAGAGCCGCTACTAGGGTTTCCAAAGACTCAGATAGAATGGCAACGTCATCAGCAAAGTCAAGGTCTGTAACCTTGATATTGCCCAGCGTTGCCCCACAATGACTTTGAACAGTAGCTCTGCCCAGTATCCAGTCCATGCAAGTGTTGAAAAGAGTTGGTGCAAGGACACAGCCTTGCCTCACTCCTGAACTAACAGGAAAGAAGCTCGACAGGCCCCCACCACACTTTACAGCACTTTCAGTACCAGTATACAGGCTTGCTATTAGTCCAATAATCCTTGTTGGTATTCCTCTCAGCCTCAGGATCTCCCAAAGTGACTCCCGATGCACCGTATCGAACGCCTTCTTGAGGTCGA
>NC_091585.1:17835103-17852603 GCF_042767895.1 Penaeus vannamei
ACACACACACACACACACACACACTCGCGCACATATATATATACACATACATACACATAGGTAGTTAGGTAGATAAATAGATATACATGTATGTTTATACGTGTATTGTATATATATGTAGACAGGCATCTGTCTGTCTACCTGTCTATCTCTTGACACAAATGTAAACACGCAGGCCTTAAATGATCTGCCCAAGTGCCGTGTATTTACGAACGGCTAATTAAGATATTACTCTTATTTCACTGCTTTTTCATGCGTTATTTATCGACGTTTAATGAGCAATCAGGCCACATTCACACACACGTGTAAACATTTCCGAACATGAACTAGTCTGCGTGTAATTGCCTCAAGGAACATATCTCGATGAAACAGTAATTTAAAAAATAAAGTCATACCCGGTTTTAAATAGATTCCGAGATCCTAATCTTACGAAATATTAAAAAAGAAAAAAAGATTCCACTTTAAACATGAGAAGATAAGAGTCTCTAACTCATAATATGATCAAAACTTTGTGCTGCAGTTTCTCAAGCAGCTTCGGAGATAAAGACTCCATATTTTACACTTGATGAGAGAAGTTCGCGGAAATAATCTTGGTGAAATACGAGTGTGAGAATAATACATATCTCGTTTTGATATTAGGACGCAGGTATGCGCGTGGCTCCGTTTTCTTTCGCAGTGTTTTCTTCCCTTTTTCTTTCATTTTATATTCTCTTGCACGTAGACTCACTTATTTTGATATATAATGGAGAGTTAGTGTTAATGTGCATAATTTCATGCAGAGTGGGGGAGCTGTTGTTCATGCAGTATTTCAAAGATAATTCTTCATTAATGCATATCACTGACAAAACCTCTTTAAGAGAAGGAAAATTATGTTGACAAAATTATAATCACAAATATAATGATGATAATAACGATGATAATAATGATGATAATATTAATATTAATAACAATAACAGCAACAACAATGATAATAGGTAAATTGATAATAAGCATCCTCACCATCACATCATCATCATCATTATGATAATAACAATGATAATTATTATTATTATTATTATTGTTGTTGTTGTTGTTGCTGTTGTTGTTATTATATGATCATCATAATCATCATTATTTTTCTATCATTATTATGATTATTATTGTTATTATCATTATTGTTATTATTACTGCTGTTATTATTGATGTTTTTGTTTTATTATTATTATAATTAGTATTGTTATTGTTATCATTATTATTATTATCACTATTATCATTGTTATTATCATTACTATTATTATCATTAAGATGATAATGATGATGATGAAAATAGTAATGAAACAGAAAAAAATTCAAGTGCAAAGGCCATCTATCTATTTATCTATCTCAGGCTATCTATCTCTCTGTCTATCTATCTATCTATCTATCAATGTCTTTCTATCTACCTAGCTATCTATCTATCCATATATATCTATATATTTATCTATCTGTCTATCTATCTATTTATCTACCACTCTATCCATCTCTCTGTTTATCTGCCTGTCTATTCATCTATCTCTCTGTCTTCTTTTTTTCTCTCTGTCTCTTCTTTGATTCATTTAAACTCCTCAGTTATCCTTCGCTTCATCAATAAACTTTTGAAATTTGAGATTACAAAATCAATGGTTATATCTAAGAGGGTTCTTAATCTGGGGTCCATTGAGCTTTTGGGGGTCCCTGGATGGGATGCAGGAGGGTCCGGGAGATCCAGATGAAATATATAATTTATATCAATGTATTTTCTATAGATTGCTTGCTTTAAAGTTTGATAATACTCTGTTGTATTTCACGTGTGCAAGAGGCATTGAAGTCTCAATAGATAAGATACACTATACACATTGTATGTAAAGTTGGACATATGAATATTTCAGAAGGGAATCTGTAGTTTTTATCACATTCTGAAAGAGGTTCAACGGGACTCTGTATCACATCCACATCTTACTTATCTTGTTTTATCTTATCTTATCTTTCAGCCTTCTACAAGCCCTTTGTTGGACATAGGCCTTCTCCTCATTTCCCTTATATGTATCTATCTTTGCTTCGGTATTCTAGGATATCTTTCGGTGGTCGTATCCTATTTTTTTTTCTTTCCTTTATCAGTTATTGTCAATTATACAACAGTCACTTAGAGTTTTCAACAAGTTTCAAGATGTTAACCAGACTCTTCAATTTTTATCTTAATACTGTCTTTGATACATGGAGGGAGGGAGGGAGGGAGAGAGAGAGAAAAGAGAGAGAGAGAGAGAGACAGAGAGAGAACGAGAGAGAGAGATAGAGAGAGAGAGAGAGAGAGAGAGAGAGAGAGAGAGAGAGAGAGAGAGAGAGAGAGAGAGAGAGAGAGAGAGAGAGAGAGAGAGAGAAAGAATTGTATCTTGCTCTGGTTCCTTTCAACTTTGCTTCAACCCATATCACACCCTAACAATTTCAACAATTACCACATCACCACATGAATATATCATCGATCCATCAAAACTAGAAATCCCACCCAAAAAAATGAGTCCCCCTAACAGCTGAATGAAGCAAAGATAATAAAAAAAAATCCAAAAGAACCTATTCAAAAACAATTCCCCCCAAAAAAGCTATTCAAAAACAATCCCCCAAAAAAACTATTCAAAAACATTTCCAAAATTCCCTCTCCACCCAACCCGTCCCGTCACCTCACTCACCGCCAACGGGGAACCGCCCTTTCGCCTGCGCCCTCGGCGGGGAACTGGGACAACCTTGGGTATTAGCCTGTGATCAGCTGTTGGAGTCGAGCGCCTGCTGGAAACGGATCATTTCGGCGCTAAATGAGGAGGCAAATCGTCAGTTTTCACTCGTTTTTTTTTTTTTCTTTTTTTAGGGTGGGGGTGGGGGGGATGCATAAATATTCTAAATGAATATGCTGAGTGTATACAAACGCGTATATGTTACGTGCACATATACACGTTCACTGACATTTTGATTTGATACATATATACATATATATATACACGTATACATATATAAAACACACATGCATACATATATACACGTATACATATATAACACATACATGCATATACATACATACATGCATACATATATACACGTATACATATATAACACATACATGCATATACATACATACATGCATACATATATACACGTATACATAGATAAAAACATACAGAAATACATACACAGAACTTTTGTTGAGATACTGTCCGTAATTATTAATTGGATAAGAATTCCTTCACTCAGCATTTTTTTATTTTAATCCTTTATAAACAATCACATGAAACGGAGGAGACAGTCCGCTGGGCATAAAAATAAGTACCTCATTCTTAGTTATTACATAAGTACTAACAAAGTCATTTCAAAAATGGGAAAATATTGCCACGACTGTATATCGGCGCATTTAGAGTAACATTAAAAATAATAAAGTCTCACACAAGCTAAAATCAGAAGAGAAAGAGATTTTTAAAAAATGTTTAGGAACTTTGAAGAAATTCTTTATCCAAAAACATTATCAAATCGACAGCGTTTCATGAATAAAATATTTAATCAGAGCAATCGGTTGGCTTATTTTGATCTGAATACATTAGCAGAGTTATTTCATTTTTTTAATTTTTTTATTTGTGTCATTCTTTGGCAATTCAACTGTGGACAAAACTGAAATATCTCTCTCTCTCTCTCTCTCTCTCTCTCTCTCTCTCTCTCTCTCTCTCTCTCTCTCTCTCTCTCTCTCTCTCTCTCTCTCTCTCTCTCTCTCTCTCTCTCGATCATACACACACACACAGGCACATGAAAACAAAATGGCTTCATCAATTTTCTGAAAATATCCTATTTTTCCTCTCCACTCTTCACTCATTGCGCTCTCACTTTGTTCCCAAGCATAGGCCTATATGGGAGCATGCGGACGATCTGCTGTAATGCTGTAACTGAGTGGGTATTTTGTTGGTTATGAATGTGTTATGACTATGACCTCAGTGTTGAGAATTTAGAACATTTGAAATGCGTGTTTTTTTCAAATTGTTAACTGTCAAATTCTAAAGATTGGCGTCGAGTTCAAGTTTAGGCGCCACATTTGAGCTACACTTTAATCATGACAAATTGGATGAATATTTGAAAATTGTCGAGGATGTTAACACCTTTTCGTATATACCTAATCCTTGCAAGTTTCTAACCCATGCCGTCTAGGTCTCGAATCTTCGAATTCACAGACAAACACATACTAATATTTTTCATAAAGTGGTGACGTCGAACCACATAAGTCGAAGTTGTGTCAATGCGAAAGTTTCACTCTTTCTACCGAGTCTTTGAAAGAGCAGCCTTTGTCTTATCTTCTGGTATATCCTGTCTCATTTCTAAATTCCTTACCCACAAGTAATGTACAAAAGAAAAGAAATAGGGTATAGTGATCTCAGTCACTGCCAATTCCAAGTTTCTTACTCATTGTTACCAACGCCCGTTTCGACTCACGTATTCGAAGTAGATAAACCATACTCGTATTGGCAAATGTTTCGGATGCAGGAGTCGAAGCTGGTGGTTCACAAACTGGCAATGCTGAGTGATTCATTTTTGGTGATCTTGATATATACCTCATTGTATTTTCTTTCTGTACTGTTAGTGACCCTAGAAATATCACTGAGAAAGATGATAATAAATAAATGCAATAAAGATAACATTTGAGTTCGAATTCGGAAGTCTCGACACGTCCCGGAGTTTGAGGTCGGAGCATTAACCACCATTCAGCGTGCAGGGTGCTTACGCGGGGTGGATCTCCGTCGCCACGGTCAGTGTGTGTTAATAAAGATAAAAAATAATAATAATGATTTGGTGACAGGTTCTTGCGCCTTCAACCAATATGCGACCGTCAGTTTGTGATTCTAGTTTACCCCCCAGAGTGCAATGAATGACTGGTGTGACCATCTAATGACTGTGTGGGGCTTGAACTCTGGTCAGCAATATTGCGTGTAGTGGGCACAGCGCTCTTGATCAAGGTCTATTATAAATACTTATATGGACCTTGCTCTTGATTCCCTTAGACAAGACGACAACGGATGGCTGCGTTTTTGTGTATTCTTGCTACAGGGATATTATACGCCGATATTGTACGTCATGGTTTATTCATATAATATAGTTTATTTATACGGATATATATGCAATGTGTTTATGTCAATAACAAGTCAGCCATATCAGAAAATATCAATGTTAGTTACGGGCTCACACTAAATTTATATTTTTGTTATATGTTTCTTTATATATTCTAGACAGTATATTGAATCTGTGTGTGTAATGTAGCAGGGACCTACCCCGTTAGCCACGTCTTACTTCGCTCAATTACGCAAGTTCCCGAGAAGATTAGGAGGTACAATTTAGCGTGGTCAGTTTTAAGGTCAATGCAAGTACCTCAATGCAAGGTCATGCTTGTCTTTGACCTTCGGCGCCGTGTATTCCGAAAAAAACACGCTCATAAACTGATCTGTTGAACGAGCCTTTGAGGACAGACGAACGCAGATAATGGCTTATCTGTTTCGGTAGGCTCTGAGCAATAGAGAGAGAGAGAAAAAAAAGAAATTTTGTATTTGCTGTTGAGTTCACCGAGTTAAATGTTTGCGTCATCAGCGATTGCGTGTGCTTGTCTGTTTATTTGTTTGTATGTGTGTGTTTGTTTCTCTGTGTGTTTTTTGTTTGTCTGTATGTGTTTATGTACGAGTCCATGCGTCTGTATGTAAGAAGACTTTCAATTATCCGCTCCAGTAAATAAAACGCAACGACGTCAATGGGTCCCAGAGATGCCATGAACTTGACGGAGAGTAAATCAGAAAACTGGAATTGCCAGGTAGAGTCTCCTGCCAGATCCCTTCGTGCGTTGTTATGGCGAGCAGTGGGAGGCGCCGGCGATTCAGGTTCCTCGTGCAGCCAGGGAGACGGATTTGCTCATTACATTTAGTTGATTTTGTTTATGACACACACACACATATATATATGTGTGTGTGTGCGCGCGCGTGTGTGTATGTGTGTGTGTGTAAATGTATATATATGTACAGATATTTATATATGTGTGTATATATACATACATGTTAGTATATATGTATATATTTATATACACATTTATATATCAATTATGTATATATGTATACATGTACATATGTATACATACATACATATAAAGCATACATATACATACCCAATTTATACTTACATTTAATCACATGCACAGACACACAAACATATGTGTGTGTGTGTGTATATATATATATATATATATATATATATATATATATATATATATATATATATACATATATATATATATGTATGTAAATGTGTGTGTATATATATGTATATATATATACATATATAAATGTGTGTGTATATATATATACATAGATACATATGTGTGTGCGTTTAAATGGAAGCATGTACTTATATGTAAAGCATGTGTTTATATGTAAATGTATATATATGTGTGTGTGTGTGAATGTAAGTATTGCAGTTGTGTACATAATCATAAGTGTGTTTGGTATGTATGTATGTATGCATGTATATATGTATGAATATATATATATATATATATATATATATATATATATATATATATATATATATATTTATATATATATGTACACACACACAACGCACACACACACACACATATACATATATGTATATGTATGTATATATACATATATATATATATATATATATATATATATATATATATATATATATGTGTGTGTGTGTGTGTGTGTGTGTGTGTGTGTGTGTGTGTGTGTGTGTGTGTATATACATGTGTGAGCGCATGTGTGTGTGTGTGTGTGTGTTTAGATATATTAGTTTAAGTTCATATCCCGCGTCGCCGAGTCCAGCCCTGATGACGCCGCAGCAGCGAATCCGTCCCAGCTAATGAAGCTTTTAATGAGGATCTCACCTGTGCTTGCAAGCTTAATGCGTTAATTCTTCCGCCTGTGTGCATAACGAACCCTTGTTTGTGTCGACGCACCGAGGGCGATAAAACGCACATCTTGTAATTAATCCTGTTTTTTTTTTTTTTTTTTTTTTTTTTTTTTTTTACTCATTATGAGGGAGATGGTGTTAATGGCGTCAGTTGGAGTGAGATGATGAGAGTTGGGGGGGCTTTGTTGGGGCTTTTTGGGTGCGCTGGTCATGAGCTTGGGTGTTGCATGGATTGTATTATTGTTTTGTATTCCATGTATTGTATTTTATGTATCTTTTTGGTTTTGTATTCTATGTATCGTGTTGATATTTTGTATTCTATGTATTGTATTCTATGTGTTAAGGTCTTGTGTTCCATGTATTGTATTCTATATATCGTGTTAATGCTTTGTATTCCAGGTATTACATTGGTGTATTGTATTACGTTTTGTATTCTATGTATTGCATTCAATGTACTGTATTAACGTGTTGTCTTCCCTGCACTGTATTCTATATATTGTATGAAAGTTTTGCATTCCATGTATTGTATTCTATGTATCGTGTCAATGTCTTGTATTCCATGCATTATATTGGTGTATTGTATTTTATGTATTGTGGTACTGTTGATAGTAATGGTGATAGTTCGTGTTTTATAGTAATAATGATAAGAATTGTGGTGATGATGGTGGTCATAATGATAATAACAATCTATTATCATTAGTAGTAGTACTAGTATATAACTAATAACTATAATGATGATACTACTTATAATAATGATAAGAATAATAATAATGATAAGAATAATGGTGATAATGATAGTAATAATAATAATGGTAATAATAATAACACCTAAGACTTTTGCACGTCTGTTCCTCCATTTTCTCTACAAGTCAAGTCATTCTCATATTCCTATAGACTGACTTCTTTCAAGTGCTATAAGGACCTTTTTGCTATCCCTCCACTTCCCTTAGTCCTCTCCCTCAATTCACCTGTGCCATGACGTCCTTATATGGAATTTGAAAGAATTACATATTTTTTTTCTTTTTCTTTTTCTTTTCTTTAAGGTTCAAAATGGAATGGTGGTATCTTTCTTTCTTTCATTCTTTCTTTCTTTGTTGTATTTATGTGTGTGTGTTTGTGTCTGTGTGTTAGTGTACAAATACGTACAGTGCCACACACGGAAAGAAGAAAGATTGATAAAGAACGAGAGAAAGATATATAAATAGATAGAGAGTGAGAGAGAAGAGAGAGAGAGAGAGAAGACAGAGAGAGAAAGAGAGAGACAGAGAGAGAGAGGAAGCCAAATCTACATACGTCAGCACATTGCATTTCAAAATATAGTAGGCATATTTTGTTCATATTTTATTCCATGTCCAAAAAAATATGAATGACCACTATGTACAGACGGCAAAAAATATCCTGAATTTTACTTCCAAAGCCAACGACACATTATAAATCACCATATTATACGTCGTGGTCAGCAACATTTTATTTTTTCGTGGATATAAATAAAATGCTGAATTTAGCGAAAAAAAATGCTCTGTTTAGCGAAAATCGGGACAGGTAACCCATATCCTATGTATCATAAAGAGTTAGGTACAAAAATGAGCATTGTGTTACCATGTGTCGACTTGTTCTCATTTTGATCATGTGAGTCGTAATTTTCACATAATTGACTCGGTATTTCATTATTAGCAGCTATTAACTCAATCATATGTGTGTATGTATATATATATATGTATATATGTATATATATATATATATATATATATATATATATATACATATATATATAAATATGTATATAATATAATATATATATGTATATATGTATATATATATATCACATATGCATACAAATATAATATATATATATATATATATATATATATATATATATATATATATATATATATATATATATATATATATATATACATATATATATATATATATATATATATATATATATATATGTGTGTGTGTGTGTGTGTGTGTGTGTGTGTTTGTGTTTGCGTGTGTGTGTGTGTGTGTGTGTGTGTGTGTGTGTGTGTGTGTGTGTGTGTGTGTGTGTGTGTGTGTGTGTGTGTGTGTGTGTGTGTGTGTGTGTTGTGTGTGTGCTTACATGTCTCCTCCGACGGCTTCCCTTCCTAACACGCCAGATTCTACCTACTCGACCCGCTGACCTCTCCCTCACTGCTACAAGCATTGACCTCTCTTCCATGGATGTTTGTATGTTATCCGTTTCTAAGATAATTCAGTTTTATTTATTGATCGCATTGTACAATTTATTTTATTTTTGGTTCTCTCCCTCTCCCTCCCTCTATCTATCTCTTTCTTCTTTGTTTCATTCCTTTCTTTCTTTCCTTTTTGTGGTTATCGTTTTGTCGCTACATTAGCACACCGTCTACTTAACAATACTGACGACGCAAACACTGTCAGCGATTAAACATCATGTATTTGTCACTGACTATGCCCTTGTCACGGTTACCTATCCATTCAATGCATTGCTATCACGTGTACTGTGTTCTATTTACGTAAGGGTATGTACTCATTTTAAGCTACCCATTCACTCCACTGTGTATTTTCCTTTACTTTCTTGTATCTGCTACACTAACGTTATTGCATGCACTTGTATTTAGTCATTACATTCTTGTTTTAGAAGGTATGATCACAGACATTACCATCATATTTTAGTTAGCTGTACTGTTTAATTAGCTGCGCCTTGAACCGTATTCATGTTGACAGATGTGGAAAGGTATGAATGAGAACGAATATCTTCACAATACAAGAGATGCATTTTACCGGTTTCGATTATATCTTCGTCGAAAGTATCTCTTGCATTGTGAAGATATTCGTTCTCATTTACCGTTTTCGATAATATCTTCGTCGGAAATATATCTCTTGCATTATGAAGATATTCGTTCTCACTCATACCTTTTTACATAGCTGCGCCTCATTACATCCTCCGACTCCTCATGTGCCCCGATACCGCCGGGATAGCGTGACTGAGCGGTCTAAGCCCCTACATTATATGATTATTTCTTACACTATATCACCACTAATATATTACACACATTACACAATAATACAAATTCACACACAACCAGCCTTCCACCTCGCTTCGTCACGTTGTCTACACGTGAGCATCTGCACCTTGTCCTGCTCCTAAGTACAACACGGCCCATTCACACTGTATAATCTCGTATAAAAGAGTAAGTATGAGTGCGTGTGCGTGCGTGCGTGCATGTGTGCGTGGGCAAGCGTATGGATATGAGTGAGAGTGCGAGTATGAGTGAGTGTAATGCATACTGATCAGACTTGACCTCTGTCCCTCAGCTGTACCATACTCTCACCGCAATATACTGCTGCTGCTGATCACGGAGTCTGCTGCCCTTTCTCCGCCGACGCAAGTTCGCTGCCTCGTTCCAGACGCGACTCTCCACACAACCGCTCTTCGGCCTTGTTACAGTGGTGTATGTAGACGTACATATATATATGCGTGTGTGTGTGTTTGATGTATGCATCCATATGTACACACTTAATATACATAATACATAATAAATGCATATATATATATAGATATGTATGTGTGTGTGTATACAAATACATATACATATATATGTATGCATATATACATATATATATATATATATGTGTGTGTGTGTGTGTGTGTGTGTGTGTGTGTGTGTGTGTGTGTGTGTGTGTGTGTGTGTGTGTGTGTGTGCATTCTAATCACCAAGAATTAAATTTTAAAAAATCTGATTACTGTTAGTTCCTCGGAAAAAAAACCGCAGTTAATGATACTGATGGTTAATGGCAAGAATATACATCCAAGCCGGGAAGTAATCAAGTAACTTTCGACCATTAAAAGTGCGATAATAAGGCGAAATGAGCGATTACGAGCCGAGATATCAAATAATCCAACTCGTAATGAGATTAGTGACGCAGACGAAAACACTGTCCGGATTCTTTTCGTCATCGGCGGGGCGAAGGCGTTAATGGCGGCGGCTATTCTGGAATGTTTTGAGCGAGCTTGTGGGGTCGTGGGTATATTTTCTGTGGGGGAGTTCGTTTGTGTGCGTGTGTTTGTGTGCATGTCTGTGTGTGTGTGTGTGTGTGTTATGTGAATGCCTGCGTGCGTGCGTGAGTGTGTGTGTGTGTTATGTGAATGCCTGCGTACGTGCGTGTGTGTGTGTGTGTGTGTTATGTGAATGCCTGTGTGTGTGTGTGTGTTATGTGAATGTGTGTGTGTGTGTGTGTGTGTGTGTGTTATGTGAATGTCTGTGCGTGTGCGTGTGTGTGTGTGTGTGTCTGTGTGTGTATGTGCATGTTTGTGTGTGTGTGTGTTATGTGAATGTCTGTGCGTGTGTGTGTGCATGTGTCTATGTGCATGTTTGTGTGTGTGTGTGTGTTGTGTGAATGTCTGCGTGCGTGTGTCTGTGTGTGTATGTTTGTGTGTGTGTGTGTGTGTGTTTATGTGAATGTCTGTGCGTGCATGTGTCTGTGTGCATGTTTGTGCGCGTGTGTGTTATGTGAGTGTCTGTGCGTGTTTGTGTGTGTGTGTGTGTGTCTGTGAACATGTTTGTGTGTGTGTGTGTGTTTTATGTGAATGTCTGTGCGTGTGTGTGTCTGCGTGCATGTTTGTGCGCGTGTGTGTTATGTGAGTGTCTGTGCATGTTTGTGTGTGTGTGTGTTATGTGGACGCCTGTGTGTGTGTGTGTGTGTTTGTGTGCATGTTTGTGTGTGCTTGTTATGTGAACGCGTGTGTGTGTGTGTGTGTTTGTGTGCATGTTTGTATATGTGTGTGTTATGTGAATGTCTGTGCGTGTGTGTGTGTGTTTGTGTGTTATGTGAATGCTGTGCGTGTGTGTGTGATTGTGTGCATGTTTGTGTGTGTGTGTGTTATGTGAACGCCTGTGTGTGTGTGTGTGTATTTGTGTGCATGTTTGTATGTGTATGTGTGTTATGTGAATGTCTGGGCGTGTGTGTGTGTTTGTGTGCATGTTTGTGTGTGTGTGTTATGTGAATGTCTGTGCGTGTGTGTGTGTGCATGTTTGTGTGTGTGTGTTATGTGAATGTCTGTGCGTGTGTGTGTGTGCATGTTTGTGTGTGTGCGTGTGTGCTATGGGAATGTCTGTGCGTGTGTGTGTCTGTGTGCATGCTTGTATGTGTGTTTGTGTGTGTGCGTGTTGGTGGCTTTGATTGTGTGTGTGTAGTGTGTAAATGCATTTCAGTTTTTGCGGCAATTCAAAGTACAGAAACACGAATATAAGCCATATGGTCAAATTTAAAATTGATATATATGAGTTATCTGCTCGGGAAAATAAGGATAAATCTAAAATGGATTAAGACACGAAAGTGCTTTGAAGAAAATGTAATTTGGGTGATACAAGAAAATTATTAATAGATGTAATAGCACAAGCATAAGTATTTTTTTTTTCTTTCTTTTTTTCTTTCTTTCTTTTCTTTTCTTTTCTTTTCGTTCTACAAAAGATCGGGCAATTCATGTAAAACACAATATATTACTGTTATACACACACATACACACACACACACACACACACACACACACACACACACACACACACACACACACACACACACACACATATATACATATATATATATATATATATATATATATATATATATATATATATACATATATAGATAGATAGATAGAGAGAGAGAGAGAGAGAGAGAGAGAGAGAGAAATATTGTTTCTGAAGATCTTATCATATAGTCACCATTTTATGATCTTTTCAATTTCTAGATCATACCCCTGTGAATCTAGACTGTATTTCATTTGACTGATTATGTTTTAGATCTTGATGTGGATTAACTAACAGCCTAGTTTATATTGATTACTTTTCAAAACGTTAACCTTCATTCAATTTACCACAATAATGTATTAATTCAAGCAAAGATATACATTTGATCATCCAGAATTTCACACAAACACACACGCACACACACACACACATTTGTTTTTCTTTTCTTTTCTTTTCCTTCCTATTATCTTATCTTATTTTCTTCTTCTTTTCTTCCAAGAGAACACATTCGACATATACTTCATGGAAGACCAGAAAGGAATGGAAATTATGTGTTTTCTTCAATCAGTTCACCATCAGGCCTTGGATATCCGTTACATCATAATTACACCTCTTATCTATTCATTCATTTATTCAATTTACTGACCATACCCATTTATGTTGCGCTGTGTGTTGTAAGCTGTACTGAAAGTCTTTGGCCTTGATGCCATGCGTAGGGTATGAACAGGGTAGCGCCCATGGTAACGAGAAAGGATGGAGACTGTATGTGTTGAATGTGTGCATGTATGATGTCTGGGGGTGTGTTGAAGGGTTACCTAAAGATCAGGAGTGAAAAAATCGTCTCCAATCCATTAGGAAGCTTTTCAGCTAACTTAAGCTATCACCATGCATACGTACTTAAGCAATTACAAACAATATATGTATGTATATATATGTATATATGTGTGTGTATATCAATATATATATATATATATATATATATATATATATATATATGTATGTATGTATCCATATGTATATGTATATATATGTATATGTATCCATATGTATATTTATATTGATACATATACATATATATACGTATGTATGTATGTATGAATATGCATATATATATACATATACATATACATGTGGAATATATATATATATATATATATATATATATATATATATATATATATATATATATATATATATACATACATACACATATACCAGAGTCCCCGCTCTAACCCCAAAGCTTCAAACAAGCCTCGAAACTAAGCCCACCCCCCTCCTTTCCCCCTCCATCTCCCACCCCACTCCATCTCCCATCCCCCACCCCCTCCCACCCGCCCTCCGCCTCCCCTCCACCCCCCTCCACCCCCCTCCTCCTTGCCCCCGAGACCCGAAAGAACCGGCGAGACTAATCGAATCGGGCAAAATGCAGTTAGGATAATTCACATCATTAGCGCCTCATCATTCGGCCTCGACACCGTAGTTAGTTCGTAGAGAGAGACACACACGCTTTTGTGTTTTTCCTTTTGAGAGAGAGAGAGAGAGAGAGGAAGAGAAAGAAAGAGAGAGAGGGAGAGAGAGAGAAAGAAACAAACAAAGAAAGAATGAAAGAAAGTAAGAAAGAAAGAGAGAGAGAATGACAGAAAAAGAGAGAGAGAGAGAAACAAAGAAACAAAAAAACAAAAAAACAAAGAGAGAGAGAGAGAGAGAGAAGGAGAGAAAGAGAGTAGAGAGAGAAGGTTCGGAAAAAAAATGAAGGACGAGGGGGGGGGGATGGTATTTTAACTCAGTAATATTTCCAGGTTGTATCCCGCGGCTGCTTTTTTTTGGGGGGGGGAGAGGAGGGATGGGGGGGGGGGGGAATTTTGCTTTTCTGAACTTTTGTAATGTGATGATTATTTTGAAAATGTAGGTGATGGTGTTGATGTGATGATTGGCTACATTAATGATTAGTGACAACAGTGATTAGTGATTAGTGACGACAATAACCATGTGATTATTGGTGATATAAGAATGATATTAATGACAGTATTGATGAAATAAAATAAAAAAATAATGACAATATTGATGATACAAAAATGATATTAATAGCAGTATTGATGAAATAAGAATGATATAAATGACAATATGGATGACATGAGAATGATATTAATGATAATGTTGATGATATAAGAATAATAATAACAATAGTGATATAAGAATGATCATGATAATAATCAGGATGATAAGAAAATGAATACAAAAGGAGATATTCAGACATGAAAAATAAAATCCATTAGTTAGGTTTTAGAAAAATGTGGATGATAATGATGATAATAAAAACGGTGATTATTATAGTAATAATTTAAAAAGGAATGGTGAGGACAAAATAATCAAGACAGTATTAGTGAAAAAAGATTGATTTAAAAGTGTGTGTGCGTGCGTGTGTGTGTGTGTGTATGTGTGTGTGTGTGTGTGTGCTTATGTGTGCGTATGTATGCTTGTATGTGTGTGTGTGTGCTTGTATGTGCGTATGTATGCTTCTATATATGTGTGTACGCTTGTGTGTGTATGTGTGTGTGAGAGTATATATGTATGTGCGAGAGAGTATATGTGTTTCTGAGTGTATGTATATGCGTAGTATATATATGTGTGTATAGGACATTAAAATAAGGCTTGGGGTGCATACTGAATTAACACAATGTTTTCAAAGGAGTTTTGATAAGGGAATCATGAATATGCATCCTCATAACGATCCATTTTAATATGAGAAAGCCTAAATAGCTGTGGATGATGACATTATGCAAATTCTCAAACATGAAAATTTTACTACTTTAGAAACTGTTGTTATGGAGAAAAAAGATGAATTCAAAAAAAAAAAAAAAAAAAAACAGGTGGATTTCTTCAACGTTAAGAGTGATTTTATTTTAAGTTTTATTTGGTGTGTTTTTTTTTTTTTTTTTCTTTCATGAAGTTTGATAGAAAAAAAAATTGAATCGGCAGATCTGTGGTCAATTTGTTCTCTCTCTCTCTCTCTTTCTTTCTTTCTTTCTCTCTCTCTCTCTCTCTCTCTCTCTCTCTCTCTCTCTCTCTCTCTCTCTCTCTC
Organism: Penaeus vannamei; assembly: GCF_042767895.1. Lineage (NCBI taxonomy): Eukaryota > Metazoa > Arthropoda > Malacostraca > Decapoda > Penaeidae > Penaeus > Penaeus vannamei. Next base: position 17,850,659 of record NC_091585.1, read on the forward strand.
TCTCTCTCTTTCTTTCTCTCTCTCTCTTTCTTTCTCCCTCTCTCTGTCTCTCGTTCTTTGTCTCTCTCTTTCTTTCTCTCTCTCTCTCTTTCTGTTTCTCTCTCTGTTTCTCTTCTCTCTCTCTCTCTCTATCTCTCTCTCTCTCTTCTCTCTCTCTCTCTCTCTCTCTCTCTCTCTCTCTATTTTTCTTTCTCTCTGTCTCTCTCTCTCTGTCTCTCTCTCTCTCTTTCTCTCTACCTTTCTCCCTCTCTCGAAAGTTTTCTTGAGGTGAAGAAAAAAAATTCTGCCTAATTAATGTGGTTTCCTTGTTTAAATGAGCATCTGTCTCCCTAGTTATTAGCATTCTGAATTGTCTTGTATATCTCTGCAAGCCACCATTGTATCTTGATTCGGATTGCCAATCAATGAATATGTCAGAATGATACATGACGAATAGATGAATGAAGTAGAGACATGCAGATACAAACGCGCTCAAATGTATTCTCTCTTCCCTACTATATATGCACTTATCTCTCTATTTTTCTTTCTCTCTGTCTCTCTCTCTCTGTCTCTCTCTCTCTCTTTCTCTCTCTCTCTCTCTCTCTCTCTCTCTCTCTCTCTCTCTCTCTCTCTCTCTCTCTCTCTCTTTCACTCTCTCTCTCTCTCTCTCTCTCTCTCTCTCTCTCTCTCTCTCTCTCTCTCTCTCTCTCTGTCTCTCTCTCTCTCTCTCTCTCTCTCTCTCTCTCTCTCTCTCTCTCTCTCTCTCTCCCTCTTACTATCTAGCTCTTCGTCAAGGAGAAATCTTAAAACCAAGACAACAAAAAATTCGTTTACAAAAGTCCCCCCTCTCAAATCTTCTTCTCGTTCCGCATTCTTCTCGTTTTCTCTCCTCACAGAAAACGTTCTAGCTTGTCTTCTTAATGGGTAACTCTGTTAATATGCAAATCAGGAAGACAAATGACAGGTCTATTGTTCTCCGCTTCCTTAAAGTGGCTGGTGAACTTTTTTTTAGCTTTGTTTTGTTCTTTTAGACATATGAATGAACATTATTTTGTTTTGTTTTTATTGCCTATATTTCATCACCACTATGATCAGTATCAGTATCATTATATTCATAATTATTAATAAAATTATACTCTTTTGGATGACCATCATGATTACCCTGATTATCGTCTTGCTTTCATTTTCTTATCAGTAAAATCACCGTTACTATTATCCTCATTATTATTATCATTATCATAGTAGCAGTAGTAGTAGTATCATCATTATTATTAACAACATTATCATTATCATTACCATTATTATAATTATTATTATCATTATTATCATCATCATCCTCATTATGATTATTATTATTGTTATTATTATTATAATTATTATTATTATTATCATTTTATCATTATTAAAATTATTATTATTATTACTATTATTATTATTATTTTTATCATTTTTATTATTATTATCATTATAATTAATATTGTTATTATTATTATTGTTATTATTTTTATTATTACTTTTGTCATTATGATCATTATCATCATTACTATTACCATTATCATCATTACTATTACCATTATTATCATTACTATTACCATTATTATCATTATCACTATTATTATTACTATCATTTTTGATATTGTTATTACCATTATTACTGTTGCCAATAATTAAAATTGTTATTACTATTATTAACATCATCACCATCATCATCATCGTCAACATCATCATTACTATGACTATTATTATTATTGCTACTACTTTATCTTCGTTTTCATTTCTATCTATACAGCTATCTTTATCATCACAATCACTGTCATTCTCACTTTCATTACCATTAAGGTTATAATCATCATTGTCCTTATATTCATCATCATCCTTCTTACTATCCTCTTTTTTTATTGCTATGTCTTTTATATGATTATTATCACCATCGCCATCCAATTAGTGTTATCACTGACATTTGCAC
>NC_091585.1:17867603-17870330 GCF_042767895.1 Penaeus vannamei
GTTCTGAGGATAAGGAAGGTATGAGCATCATACCAAACACACACTAAGATTAGATAATAAAAATTCTGAAGGTGATTTTTGTATTATTTTCGACAAATTAAATATTCAGCGCTATTTTCACATAACATGATTTATAACGATTAAGCAAACTGAAGTAACGTTATCAAAATCAATAACTACGTGTTTCACATTATGTGTCCAATATTATTGACGACCAAAGTTAAAGTGAGAGATAAGGAGATTGAGCTCCAGAGTTGAAAAAAAAACGATTGAGTTTCACAATCATAATATCTTGTATTGGATGAAAGGAAAGAGCACCCGTTTAAGACATGCTTCCCCTTCCTTAGTCGCTCATATATGACTCGTTATAGAACATATTTCAAAGAATTTTATAGCATTGACCTTTCATCCATGTGGGACTTTTCCTTTTCTTTGACATTTATTGGCGTCACAGCGGAGGCCACAGAAGACAGTGGCTGCGCGTGCAACATCCTCCCCCCCCCTGGCTTTTACCTCAGAGACACGTACACAGGCCCTCCCTCATTTGTTACCAGTAGGAAGGTACATCTATACATGTAAGTCATTTATATATATAATGCATTTAGATAGATAGACAGATATATATATAGAGATAGATAGATAGATATATATATAGATATAGATAGATAGATAGATAGATATGTATGTATATATATATAGTATACATATATATAATATATAATACATAATATATACATATGCATGCACATAGATACATAAACAATAATTTGGCTTCGGCCTGAAAAAGTGTCCGAAATAAGACGATCCATCACTTCATGAAATAAATAGAAAAGAAAGAGGCTTATGTGTGGATATGTGGGCGATGCTCTGCCGGTTGCCAAAGAGCAGAGCTGGGAATAGAAGAATAAAGCATGCAGCGATAACGATGATAATAGTGACATGTTCAGAGTCATGATGCCAATGAATGTGATAATGTTGAAAATGAAAATAAAAATGGTAGTAGCAATATCACTAATTATCACTACAAGGAGTATCGTAATGGTTATTATCGTCATCGTTACTATTGTTAAACATATCATCTTTATATTGTTGACTTATATGACCCTAGAATATCCATCAATAATTTGGTAATCAATACTAATATTGTATCATATCACATTTCTTTCATTGTTGTGATGGGTATTTTGAGTACTATCAAAATCAGCGTCATTGTTACCAAATACCGTTACCGTATCATAATAACTATCATCATAATCATTACCATCGCTATTTCAATATTCTCTGTTAATGCTGCTAATCTTATTACTTCCATATTCATCCTTTTCGCTTATCTACATCGTAGAACATAGTCAGGATGGCCGAGCGGTCCAAGGCGCTGCGTTCAGGTCGCAGTCCGGTCTTCCGGGCGTGGGTTCGAATCCCACTTCTGACATTAATTTTAGAACAGAGAGAATTGGTAAACATAAAGTCATCTCTGAAGAGCTGTTCCCATTTTTGTTAAAAACACATGGTGGGAGACTGGTTACCTTTAAATCCGTTACCCTATAGTTTATTGCGCTTCAATACTCAGTATGAGTTTATTGATGTGTGCTAAAATTTTCTATGTATATAAGGCTTTCATTTTTAAAAAAATGATAATTATTTCATTTAGAAGCTGCTCTTCTTTTCATAACCTGAGAAAAAAAAACAATTTTTAAAAAGAAGCCACGGAATGCATGAACGAGAGTTTCACCAGCAAGAAGAAATATATAACCGTTTTTAATACCATATATCAAATCCAAGAAGACAGCATGCATGGAGCGACCTACTTATCGCGGTGACGTACTCCTGCTGGACGGTTGTAGTGACCTAATGTGGCACTGTCTCCGTCACGTACTGGGGCACTGCCTGCGTCTGCGTCACATAGTGGGGCCCTGCCTGGGTCTCTGTCGCGTACTGGGGCTGTTTTGGTCACGTAGCTGACCTCAGGAGGGCACATCTGGAGCGGATAGTTTTTCACACATGTATCCATATATACGTTAGATACACTGCATAATAACAATTCTTACGTAGTCAGGATGGCCGAGCGGTCCAAGGCGCTGCGTTCAGGTCGCAGTCCGGTCTTCCGGGCGTGGGTTCGAATCCCACTCCTGACAATAATTTTAGAAGGACAGACACAGAGACGATTTCATGCTATATACTTTGAGTCATCTCGAAATACCTGTTCCCGTTTCTGTTCAGACCCATAATCGTGGACGATTGAATACCATTCTGTCTCATACCCTTTGGATCATCAAGCGCATTGTATTTTGATACTCAGCATAAGGTCTTGGTGTGTGCTAATTTTTTCCATGTATAATAGGCCTTCATGAAAATACTAATCAAAATCAATTATTTTATTAAGAATTAGACAAATCTGATAAGGATGTTGGTCTGCTTTTCAGCCGTGGTAGCCATAACCTGAGAAAAAAATATATATTCATAAAGAGGGGCCAAGGAGTGCATTAATGTTTACAAGGGAGAAGAAATGCATAAAACCGTCTTTATAACCATATATCAGAGCCAAGAAGACACAGAGCATCCACAGAGTGACCTACTTCCAGAGGGCTTGCAGTATTGGTCGACGGTGACGTACTCCTTCTGCTGGATGGTTGTGGTGACGTACTGTGGCACTGTCTCCGTCACGTACTGGGGCACTGCCTTCGTCTGCGTCACATAGTGGGGCACGGCCTGGGTCTCTGTCACGTA
>NC_091585.1:17883330-17885830 GCF_042767895.1 Penaeus vannamei
TGATGATAACAATATAAATAACACCAACAACAACAACAACAACAACAACAATAATAATAATAATAATAATAATAATAAAAAATAATAATAATGATAATAATGATAATAATAACGATAATGATTATAATAATGATAGCAATAATTACACTCATAACAATAATAATAAAAAAATAAGAAATAAAAACTAATTAAAAAAATAAAACAACAGACAACAACAAACAAACAAACAAACAGAGAGTTTCTTTGCTGCTTCTAACTTGAGTCTACGATTTGAGGCCAAATATTTTCACCTTGTTATTCAATTTTACGACGATAAAATACGACTTTGATGACGTATTGTGATATCGCTGGATGCTTGTTTTGGGTCGTGTGAGTGTGAGTGTGTGTCAAGTTTGCGTGGTTGTTATTGCGATCTTGTTGTTGTTATTGTTGGTGTTGTTATTGTTGTGGTTGTTGTTGTTATTGCGATCTTGTTGTTGTTATTGTTGTTGTTGTTATTGTTGTTGTGTTGTTGTTTTTATTATTGTTGCTGTTGTTATTGTTGTTGTTGTTATTGTTTGTTGCTGTTATTGTTATTGTTATTAATAATGTTGTTATTGTCGTTGTTAATATTATTGTTGTTATTATCATTGTTGTTGTTATTGTTGTCATTATTGTTGTTGTGTTAGTGCTTCGTTACGTGATTTTCTTCGGGGGGGGGGGGTAATTCTTGTTTTTGTTTTATTTGCTTCCTCTGTTTGTTCGTCTGGCTGTATGTGCGTGTGTGTTTGTGTTTCTGTGTGTGTGTTTGTGTGTGCGTATGTGTTTGTGTGTGTTTGTTGGGTGTGTGTGTTTGTGTGTGTTTATGTGTTTGTGTGTGTGTGTTTGTGTGCGTTTATGTGTGTTATGTCTGTCACTGCCTTTGCGTCTGTCTGTCTCTCTCTCCTGATCGGCTTCGAGAGTAATAAAATGATCAAATGATAATAGCCTCTGTCTCTCTCCTTCTCCATCTTCATCTCTCTCTCTCTCTCTCTCTCTCTCTCTCTCTCCAGCTCTCCAACTCTCTCTCACACAATCTCTCTCTCTCTCTCTCTATCTTTCCATCTCTCTCTCTCTCTCTCTCTCTCTCTCTCTCTCTCTCTCTCTCTCTCTCTCTCTCTCTCTCTCTCTCTCTCTGTCACTCACATGCATATACTCACACATAAACACAAACTTCACTTACACACTCACACATTAACGCACACACACACACACGCGCGAACACATTATCACACACACACATTAACACACTTACACTCACACATTAACACATTAACACACACACACACTCACACATTAACACACACACACACTGAAACACACACACACACACACACACACACACACACACACACACACACACACACACACACACACACACACACACACACACACATACACACAAACATTCGCCCTTTCTTCACCTCAGCCGCCACGTAATCGACGCTCCATGTAAAATCTTCTTGGGTGAAATCTGCTGAGAAGACGAACACGAAAATCTGAGAAGATAAGAGGGCGATTTTCTGGATCGTGTGTCTCATGCAACGATACTTCCGGTTTATGTTTCCCTGTTCGGTGCTTGCGTGCTTGGGGGCGGGGGGTGGGGGTGGGGGCAGAGGGTGGGGGGAGGTGGGGGGTGGGTGTGGGGGGGGTCGTGTGGAATCGTGGGTGTGGGTGCGCGCGTGTCCGTGTGTGGGTGTTTTTTTTTGTGTTTGGGTGGATTGGTGTTTGTGTTTGACAGGGAGTGCTTGTGTATGTTTGCTTTGTTTGTGTGTTTGTGCGTGTGTGTTTTTGTGGGAGTGTTTGTGTGTTTGGTTTGTGTGTTTGTGTGTGTTTTTTTGTGCTTGGGTGGATTTGCACTTGTGTTTGTGCTTGAGAGTGATTGTTTGTTTGTATGTTTTTGCTTTGTGTGTGTGTTTGTGCGTGGGTGTGTGCATGTTCAGTTGTTTTTTGTGTTTGTGACGCTATGTATGACTGCACTTTTTTTGTCTATGTCTCTGTCAGACAAATAAATCTAAACAAAAAGGAGAAACAAACGTCAAATTGGAAACATATCCGGTCGGAGCATGAAAAAAGAGAAAAAAGATCGAAAAGTAAAGAAAAATAAATGATTCACTGGAGACAACCTGAGATAAGTGATAGCCCCTCCTCCCCCCTCCCCCTCCCTCCCTCTCCCCCCCTCTGCTCCCCCGACAAACGTCTCACCTCCACTTCGTCCCCCTTCTCCCCCTTCCTCCCCGCTCCCTTCTCCCTCTCCTCCTTCCCCCTCCCCCCGCCCCGCTCCCTCTCCTCCTCCCTTTCCCTCTCCCCCTCCCTTCCTCCCCACCCGCTCCCACTCCTCCCACCCCCTTCTCCCTCTCCCCTCCACCTTCTTCCTCCCCCGCTCCCTCACTCTCTCCCTCTCCCACCCCTCTCTCTCCCTGCTCTCCTTCACTTCTCCTCGTCTCCTCTCTCCCTCTCTGCCTCCCCCTCCCACCTTTCA
>NC_091585.1:17915830-17918330 GCF_042767895.1 Penaeus vannamei
TTTTTTCTCTCTTTCTCCCCCCTCCCATCTCTCATTCTCATCCCCCCCCCTCTCTCTCTCTCCTTTTCCCTTCACCCCCCCTCCCCTCCCTCTCTTCCCTCATTCCTTCATCCTAACTCGAAGAATAACCTGCTCACTCCTTTTCCTTGCCTCCCCAGGTATCTCATCGCGAGAGCCGTGTCACTGGTCGCGGCTCTGCTGGCGGCGGCTGAGGGAGGGAACTATGGCTACGGGTACAATGCTGTTCCCACGCCGCAGGTGAATCACTTGCTCCTGTGCGTTTGGACTAAGTGAAAGGAGAGGGAAGGATTATGGGTGCATGATATAGTGTAACACATGTTATGGAAATAATTGAAAGCTATGCCGACATCGGAAATTAAGAAATATATATATATATATATATATATATATATATATATATATATATATATATATGTATATATATATGTAAATATATATATATATATATATATATATATATATATATATATATATATATATATATATATGTGTGTGTGTGTGTGTGTGTGTGTGTGTGTGTGTGTGTGTGTGTGTGTGTGTGTGTGTGTGTATATAATATATATATATATATGTATATATATACGTATATATTATGTATTTGTGTATATATATATATACGTATATATTATGTATTTGTATATATATATATATATATATATATATATATATATATATATACGTATATATTATGTATTTGTATATATATATATATATATATATATATATATATATATATATATATATATATATATATATACAAACACATAATATATACGTATATATATATATATATATATATATATATATATATATATATATATATATATATATAAACACACACACACACACACACACACACACACACACACACACACACACACACACACACACATATATATATGTATATATATATATATATATATATATATATATATGTATATACATATATATATATATATATATATATATATATATATATATATATCTATATATCTATCTATCTATATATATATATATATATATAAATACATAATATATACGTATGTATATATATATATATATATATATATATATATATATATATATATATATATATATATATATATTCCAAAATGAATCATTTGTTACAATCCCTAAATCTATGAAATCTTGGTGGTGTCAATACTTATACACAGCACCCTGTGTATGCATATATGTTTGTGTGTATGTATGTCGGTACACACTATATTTTCCTCCAGATCTGCCCGACGAAAGTGAAGTACATCGTCCACACAGTAACGCAGCTGATAACGGAGACGGAGGTGAGGTCTTGAAGTTATTTCTCTTCCTTCTGTCTATTTCCTTATTCCATTTCGTCTGTTTATCCATTTCCCTGTCTGTTTATCTTTTTCTGTCTGTTTATCCATTTCCCTGTCTGTTTATCTTTTTCTGTCTGTTTATCCATTTCCCTGTCTGTTTATCTTTTTCTGTCTGTTTGGTTGTCGTGTCTGTTTCTCTGTCTCTTTCTGTCTGTCTTTCTCTCTAGCTCTAACTGTCTGTCTTTCTCTTTATCTCTTTCTGTCTCTCTCTCTTTCTCTTTCTCTGTCTGTATCTCTCTCTCTCTCTCTCTCTCTCTCTCTCTCTCTCTCTCTCTCTCTCTCTCTCCCTTTATCTCTGTCTCCCCCTCTCTCACTCTCTTTATATATATAACGTTGATACTCCGTTACTCTCATTTCTATTTTTCCTTATTCTTATCCTCTATTTTTCCCTATTCCTTCTCCTCATACGTCACTCCTCCTTGACAAAACCTTGTACCTTGAATCCTGTGTATATAGGTAATGAGACACTGTTAGAAAATAATGATAAGTGAATGAAATAATAGACGATAAATAGAATTATTATTGTCTCTCCTCAGACCGAGACTGTGACTGAGACAGCGACTGCAACCGTGACTGAAACTGCGACCGAAACTTTGACCGAAACACTGACTGAGACCTTGACTGAGACCGAGACCGAAACCGAACTCGTGACCGAGACCGAGACGGAGACCGAGACTGAGACCGAGACGGCGACGCTCACGGAGACGCTGAAGTTGGTGTACACGAAGACGGTGGCCTACGGGCTTGCGGGCGGCGTGGGCGGCGTGGGCGTAGGGGCGGCGGGCGGCGGTGGGGGCGTGACCCACTACGGCACCGACGGAGGGAAGACCATCGTCGCCCACATGCCGGGGGGGCACTACGGGGGGCACCACGGGGGGTACCCGGGGGGGCACGCCATCACCACCATCATCCCGGCGGCCGGAGGAGGGCACTACGCGGGCGCCACGGCCTCAGGTGGGCGCGCCGGACGGTCTTTTTATGTGTCTGGATATACATATATACATACTTGCAGACATAATGTATATATACATATGTACACACACACACACACACACACTCATATATATATCATATTATATACACAAGATATTTTACATGCATATTATTATTATTATTATTAT
>NC_091585.1:17935830-17940830 GCF_042767895.1 Penaeus vannamei
TTACCTGCGTCTGGTACTGCGTGTGCGTCTGGTAGTGGGTTGTGGTTACGTACTCGGGCACGGTCTCTGTCCGGGTCACGTACTGGATCTCAGGCTGGCACTTCTGGGGGCGAGAACACAGGGGATTTAACTCGTATTCTGCGTCAGAAAGTATATTGGGCAAGATTTGCATTCTCGATATTCAGACATTTCTAGAGGCGTGACTCACAGGGGCCTGATAACCGTACTGGGCCTCAGGAGCCGCCGCCACCACTGCCGCCATCAGGGCCGCCGTCAGGAGAGAGCTGGGGAGAAGAACGTGAAGAATCAAGTATATTGAAAGTGATGTGCTGTACAGAAGCGAAAAAATCACTTCTTATATCATGACAAAATGGCCACTTTCTTCCTTTGTACAGAAAGGTGAATCGAAACTCACAAATGCATGTTGAAGTGCTCTTAAGTGTTCCTTCGGGAGTTAGCAGGGAAGTGTGAGTCGTGGAGTGATGGCGGCCTTTATATAGGCCCGGCGTTTCTCTCCTGACCTTCGTGGAATCCACACCGGCCTACGACTACTGGCCTTCCTTCTATTTCCTTTATTTAACCCTATAATGCAGTTATTTACATATGGTTTACCAATCAGATTTACATTTTCAGCAACTGTTACTTTTCACGTGTGATGTCTACAATAAAAGTTTAATATATAAATCAAATTCGCAAATATTCCCATGCAGCGACCGACCGTGTCGAGTGGGCGGGAAGGCCACGAAGGAGAAAATGCAAGTATAAAAGGCCGTCGACGGCAGGCCGACTCAGCAGCGCTCAGCAGTGCTTCGTTCCGGCAACAGCGTCACTTCTACATGACCAACATGATTCGGTTCGTCTTTTATCAATTTATATTAAAAATCCAAAGCCTCATTTCACTTTTATTTCCAGTCCTCAGATAAAGACCTGTCTAGACATTTGGAATTTCTAAACTGTCTCTTTCCTCTACAGCCGTGCCCTCCTGAGGTCAGGTACGTGACCAAGACGCAGTCAGTGCCCCAGTATGTGACTGTGACCCGATACCAAACCCAGACACAGTACCAAACCGCGGTAAGTACCTGTTAACTATTTATTCTGTCTAGTTTTGCTCACACCTTCAGGTAGTTCAGTAGAACAAAGATATTTACTCATTTATACATCTTGATTTCTCCCATTCCTTATACGTTTTATCTAAGCTAATTGTATAAAGAATTTTCTGTCATCTCTCCGTCCAGTACACCACCCAGTACGTGACAGAGACCCAGGCCGTGCCCCACTATGTGACGCAGACGAAGGCAGTGCCCCACTACGTGACGGAGACAGTGCCACAGTACGTCACCACAACCGTTCAGCAGAAGGAGTACGTCACCGTCGACCAGTACTGCAAACCCTCTGGAGGTAGGTCGCTGTGTCTTCTTGGATCTGATATGTTATAGAAAGACGGTTCTGTGCATTTCTTCCCGCTGGTGAAATTCATTAATGCATTCCTTGGCTCCTTTTAATGAATCATTTTTTTCTCAGGTTATGGCTACCACGGCTAAAAAGCAGACCAATTTCCTTATCGCCTATGGAGAAGATTGTATAATTCTTAATAAAATTATTGATTATTATTAGTATTTTCATGAAGGCCCCTATAAAAGGATTCCTTTTTAGCACACACCAAGAAACTTATGGATATTGAAGGGCAATCCCCTTGAAAAGCTAAAGGGTATAAAACAGAACGGTAGTCAGTCGCCCACGATCAAGATCAGCTTCTCTTCCGAGATGACTTTTAGTGTATGGCATATAATTCTCTTTCTGTCCTAAAATTAATGTCATGAGTGGGATTCGAACCCACGCCCGGAAGACCGGACTGCGACCTGAACGCAGCGCCTTGGACCGCTCGGCCATCCTGACTACATAGTAGAAGACTGTGCAATGTAAATAATATACTCACATACATGTGTGGAAGGAAAACGTAATTGCTATGGTGCTGACAACGCCAATAGCTTTATTTCAAAATGTCAGTCTCAATAATGATATGTGATACGATACGATATTAATAATGATTACAAAATTGTTGACGGATATACTACGAAAATAAAGTCAAGGATAATCAAGATTAAAAGTCCAACAATAATAACGGTGGTGATAATAACCATCCCGATGTTGATTGAAGTGATAACCTTTGTTATCACTTTCATGTTCAACATTATCCCTTTCATCATTTCCCCGAGAATGTCCAGTGTCACTGTTATTATCATTACCATTACATGTAGCATCCTTCTATATCAACTCTACTCTTTGGCAACCGACAGAGCATCACCCACATATCCACACATAAGCCTCTTTCTTTTCTGCTTATTTCATGCATTGATACACCGTCATACTTTAAGACGATATTCAGGCAAGAGGCACATTCTTATTTACGAACCCTGTGTGTACATACATATGAAGTATATATATCTGTCTATCTAAATACGGTGTATATAAAATTGATTTAGACAGATGTATACAGATGTGCCTTCCTACCGCTAAGGAAATATAATTCCGTCGGGCTTTGTAGCAACGAGGGATGGCCTGTGTACGTGTCTCTGAGAGAAAAGCTTGGAGGAGGATGTTGCACAGCAGCCACCATCTTCTGTGGTCTCCGGAGTGACATTCATAAATGTCAAAGGAAAAAAAGAAAGAAAGGAAAAGCCCCATACGGAAGAAAGTTCAAAACTGTCTTCCAAATATGGCCTTTAATAAGTAATAAAGAAGCACAGTGGTTCGACAGCGACCGAAGGAAGGAAAGCATGTCTAACAAGAGTGCTCTTTCCTCTTGTCAAATAACAGATATTGATTGTGTAACTCAAACAATCTGCTTCTTTTATTCCTTCAAATTTGGAGCTCAATCAACTTCTGTTGCTGTTCTAATTCTGATCGTCAGAAATATTGTACATATAACAGGATACAATTAGTACCTGATATAAAAAACATCGTTATTTCAGTTTGGTTTATCTTCATAAATTATGTCAGTGGGAAATGAAGCTGAATATGTTTAATCACCAGAAAATAATAAGGCCAAGAATTCCATCTTCAGCATTTTTAGCATCTAATTTCTATGTATATTAAGTATGATGTAGATACCTTCCTTATCATCAAGACTGCGTTTGCTATCTTTGTGTTTGAAGTTTCAATATATAAGTACACGAATATACATATATATGTATATGTATATATATATACATATGAATATACTTATGCACATACAATCACATACATGTACATATACATAGGTCATGCATATATATATATCTGTGCGCACACATATCTATCCATCTACATATAAGTATATGTGCGCATTAAGATTGCATGTGCGCATTTGTATATATGGACATGTATACTTATCCACTTCATTACATTGTATATCTCTTTGGAAAAATAATTTGACTAGTGTACTTTTTAAATAGATTTCAGTATAGCATTCTATGCTATCAAGGAGTGTAAAACATAAAGTGTTTAAAAAGTGTTTATTAAATTATAAAAGCCGATTCTGAGACTCAAATACCACGGAGATTCTTCGGGAGTCCTTAACCGTGGTATCCACCGTAGCCTGTGGAAGTGAAAAAAAATGGATATTATATAATCGTGATCAAAACAAAATGGTTCTTTGGCAATGCACTAAGCTGGAAATTTATCACTGGTTAAGGATCACTTGCCTCCTGAGCTCGGGCATGGCTTGGTGACGGTGACGTGCTGCGTCTGGTACTGCGTCCTGGTGACGTACTGAGGCACCGTCTGGGTGATGTACTCGGGCACCGTCTGCGTTCGGGTGACGTAGTGTGGCACCTGCTGCGTTTGGGTGACGTAGCGTGGCTGGTACTGCAATGGGAATGCCTTATTATATATTGCAATAGATAAGGGTTAAATACGATATTTTAAATGCCGACCGAAGGCATTGGAATGGAGCATTTGAAAGAACATGGAACAGAGTGAGAGGTTACCTGCGTCTGGTACTGCGTGTGCGTCTGGTACTGGGTTGTGGTTACGTATTCGGGCACGGTCTCTGTCCGGGTCACGTACTGGATCTCAGGCTGGCACTTCTGGGGGCGAGAACATAGGGGCTTTAACTCGTATTCTGCGTCAGAAAGTATATTGGGCAAGATTTCCATTCTCGATATTCAGACATTTCTAGAGGCGTGACTCACAGGGGCCTGATAACCGTACTGGGCCTCAGGAGCCGCCGCCACCACTGCCGCCATCAGGGCCGCCGTCAGGAGAGAGCTGGGGAGAAGAGCGTGAAGAATCAAATATATTGAAAGTGATGCGCTGTATAGAAGCGAAAAAATCACTTCTTATATCATGACAAAATAGCCACTTTCTTCCTTTGTACAGAAAGGCGAATCGAAACTCACAAATGCATGTTGAAGTGCTCTTAAGTGTTCCTTCGGGAGGAAGTGTGAGTCGTGGAGTGATGGCGGCCTTTATATAGGCCCGGCGTTTCTCTCCTGACCTTCGTGGAATCCACTCCGGCCTACGACTGCGACCCTTCCTCCTATTTCCTTTATTTAACTCTATAATGCAAAGTTATTTACATATGGTTTCCTAATCAGATATATATTTTCGGCACCTGTTGCTGTTCACGTGTGATGTCTATAATAAAAGTTTGAGATATGAATCCAATTCGCAATTATTCCCATGCGGCGACCGACCGTGTCGAGTGGGCGGGAAGGCCACGAAGGAGAAAATGCAAGTATAAAAGGCCGTCGACGGCAGACCGACTCAGCAGCGCTCAGCAGTGCTTCGTTCCGGCAACAGCGTCACTTCTACATGACCAACATGATTCGGTTCGTCGCCTGAAAAATTATGATATAAGTGCATCAGTTTATCTTTACATATTTTACGATATAAACTGAAATGATATAATGAAAAACGCTTTCCTTTGATCTCTTGGCAGTACTGTTCTCGCAACTATCCTCCTGGCAGCAGCGGTCGTTGAGGCGCAGTATGGCTACGCAAAGGTTGGTACGATTAAC
>NC_091585.1:17948330-17953330 GCF_042767895.1 Penaeus vannamei
GTTTCTCTCCTGACCTTCGTGGAATCCACACCGGCCTACGACTGCGATCCTTCCTCCTATTTCCTTTATTTAACTCTATAATGCAAAGTTATTTACATATGGTTTACTAATCAGATATACATTTTCAGCAGCTGTTGCTGTTCACGTGTGATGTTTATAATAAAAGTTTAAGATATAAATCCTCTCAAATTCTCTCATGCGGCGACCGTGTCGAGTGGGCGGGAAGGCCACGAAGGAGAAAATGCAAGTATAAAAGGCCGTCGACGGCAGGCCGACTCAGCAGCGCTCAGCAGTGCTTCGTTCCGGCAACAGCGTCACTTCTACATCTCCAACATGATTCGGTTCGTCGCCTGAAAAATTATGATATAAGTGCATCAGTTTATCTTTACACATTTTAAGATATATACTGAAATTACATAATGAAAAACGTTTTCCTTTGTTCTCTTGGCAGTACTGTTCTCGCAACTATCCTCCTGGCAGCAGCGGTCGTTGAGGCGCAGTATGGCTACGCAAAGGTTGGTACGATTAATTGCACATCTTTTCGATATATCTTCAAAATCCAGTCCCATTTCACTTCTATTTCCAGTCCTCAGATAAAGACCTGCTTAGACATTTGGAATTTCTAAACTGTCTCTTTCCTCTACAGCCGTGCCCTCCTGAGGTCAGGTACGTGACCAAGACGCAGTCAGTGCCCCAGTATGTGACTGTGACCCGATACCAAACCCAGACACAGTACCAAACCGCGGTAAGTACCGGTTAACTATTTATCCTGTCTAGTTTTGCTCACACCTTCAGGTAGTTCAGTAGAACAAAGATATTTACTCATTTATACATCTTGATTTCTCCCATTCCTTATACGTTTTATCTAAGCTAATTGTATAAAGAATTTTCTGTCATCTCTCCGTCCAGTACACCACCCAGTACGTGACAGAGACCCAGGCCGTGCCCCACTATGTGACGCAGACGCAGGCAGTGCCCCAGTACGTGACGGAGACAGTGCCACAGTACGTCACCACAACCGTCCAGCAGAAGGAGTACGTCACCGTCGACCAGTACTGCAAGCCCTCTGGAGGTAGGTCGCTCTGTGTCTTCTTGGATCTGATATGTTATAGAAAGACGGTTCTGTGCATTTCTTCCCGCTTGTGAAACTCATTAATGCACTCCTTGGCCCCTTTTAATGAATCATTTTTTTCTCAGGTTATGGCTACCACGGCTGAAAAGCAGACCAATTTCCTTATCGCCTATGGAGAATATTGTATAATTCTTAATAAAATTATTGATTATTATTAGTATTTTCACGAAGGCCCTTATAAAAGGATTTCTTTTTAGCACACATCAAGAAATTTATGCTGGGTATTGAAGGGCAATCCCCTTGAAAAGCTAAAGGGTATAACACAGAACGGTAGTCAGTCGCCCACGATCAAGATCAGTTTCTCTTCCGAGATGACTTTTAGTGTATGGCATATAATTCTCTTTCTGTCCTAAAATTAATGTCAGGAGTGGGATTCGAACCCACGCCCGGAAGACCGGACTGCGACCTGAACGCAGCGCCTTGGACCGCTCGGCCATCCTGACTACATTTTACTATACTGTGCAGTGTCTGTAAATAATTTACTCACATGTGTGAAAGGAAAACGTAATTGTTATGGTACTGACAACGCCAATAGCTTTATTTCAAAATGTCAGTCACAATAATGAGATATGTAATACGATACGATATTAGTAATGATTACAAAATTGTTGACGGATATACTACGAAAATACAGTCAAGGATAATCAAGATTAAAAGTTCAACAATAATAACGGTGGTGATAATAACCATCCCGATGTAGATTGAAGTGATAACTCTTGTTATTGCTACCTTTACTATCATTTTCATGTTCAGCATTATCCCTTTCATTACCATCATTTCCCCGAGAATGTCCAGTGTCACTGTTATTATTATTACCATTACATGTAGCATCCTTCTATATCAACTCTACTCTTTGGCAACCGACAGAGCATCACCCACATATCCACACATAAGCCTCTTTCTTTTCTGCTTATTTCATGCATTGATAGATGGTCATATTTTAAGACGATATTCAGGCAAAAGGCCCATTCTTATTTACGAACCCTGTGTGTACATATATATAAAGTATATATATCTGTCTATCTAAATACGGTGTATATAAAATTGATTTAGACAAATGTATACAGATGTGCCTTCCTACCGCTAAGGAAATATAATTCCACCGGGCTTTGTAGCAACGTGGGACGGCCTGTGTACTTGTGTCTGAGATAAAAGCTTGGAGGAAGATGTTGCACACGCAGTCACCATCTTCTGTGGTCTCCGGAGTGACATTCATAAATGACAAAGGAAAAAAAAAAGAAAGGAAAAGCCCCATGCGGAAGAAAGTTCAAAACTGTCTTCCAAATATGGCCTTTAATAAATGAGAAATAAAGAAGCACAGTGGTTCGACTGCGACCGAAGGAAGGAAAGCATGTCTAACAAGAGTGCTATTTCCTCTTGTCAAATAACAGATTATGATTGTGTAACTCAAACAAGCAGCTTCTTTAATTCCTTCAAATTTGGAGTTCAATCAACTTCTGTTCCTGCTCTAATTTTGATCATCAGAAATATTGTCCATATAACAGGATACAAGTAGTACCTGATATCGAAAACATCGTTATTTCAGTTTGGTTGATCTTCATGAATTATGTCACTGGGAAATAGAGCTGAATATGCTTAATTACCAGGAAATAATAAGGCCAAGAATTCCATCTTCAGCAATTGCAATATCTAATTTCTATGTATATTAAGTATGATGTACATACCTTCCTTATCATCAAGATTCCGTTTGCTATCTTTGTGTTTGAAATTTCAATATATAAGTTCACGAATATACATATATGTATATATTTATACATACATATATATATATATATATATATATATATATATATATATATATATATATATATATATATATATATACTTATGCACATACAATCACATACATGTACATATACATGGGTCATGCATACATACATATCTGTGCACACACATATCTATCCATCTACATATAAGTATATGTGCGTATTAAGATTGCATGTGTGCATTTGTATATATGGACATATATACTTATCCATTTCATTACATTGTATATCTCTTTGGAAAAATCATTTGACTAATGTACTTTTGAAATAAATTTCAGTACAGCATTCTATGCTATCAAGGAATGGGAAACATAAGTGTTTAAAGAGTATTTATTAAATCATAAAAGCCGATTCTGAGACTCAAATACCACGGAGATTCTTCGGGAGTCCTTAGCCGTGGTATCCACCGTAGCCTGTGGAAGTGAAAAACATTGATTACATAGTCGTGATCAAAACAATATGTATTTTTTTTTTTTTTTTTTGGCAATGCTCTAAGCTGGAAATATATCACAGGTTAAGGATCACTTGCCTCCTGAGCTCGGGCATGGCTTGGTGACGGTGACGTGCTGCGTCTGGTACTGCGTCCTGGTGACGTACTGAGGCACCGTCTGGGTGATGTACTCGGGCACCGTCTGCGTTCGGGTGACGTAGTGTGGCACCTGCTGCGTTTGGGTGACGTAGCGTGGCTGGTACTGCAATGGGAATGCCTGATGTTATATTGCAATAGATAAGGGTTAAATAGGATATTTTAAACGCCGGCCGAAGGCATTGGAATAGAGCATTTGAAAGAACATGGAACAGAGTAAGAGCTTACCTGCGTCTGGTACTGCGTGTGCGTCTGGTACTGGGTTGTGGTTACGTACTCGGGCACGGTCTCTGTCCGGGTCACGTACTGGATCTCAGGCTGGCACTTCTGTGGGCGAGAACACAGGGGATTTAACTCGTATTCTGCGTCAGAAAGTATATTGGGCAAGATTTGCATTCTCGATATTCAAACATTTCTAGAGGCGTGACTCACAGGGGCCTGATAACCGTACTGGGCCTCAGGAGCCGCCGCCACCACTGCCGCCATCAGGGCCGCCGTCAGGAGAGAGCTGGGGAGAAAAAGAACGTGAAGAAACAAGATATTGAAAGTGATGTGTTGTACAGTAGCAAAAAAATCACTTATATCAGGTTAAAGTGTCCTCTTCCTTCATTTGTAAAGGTGAATCGAAACTCACAAATGCATGTTGAAGTGCTGTTAAATGTTCCTTCGGGAGTTAGCAGGGAAGTGTGAGTCGTGGAGTGATGGCGGCCTTTATATAGGCCCGGCGTTTCTCTCCTGACCTTCGTGGAATCCACACCGGCCTACGACTACTGGCCCTCCTTATATTTCCTATATTTAATCCTATAATGCAAAGTTATTTACATATGGTTTACTAATCAGATTTACATTTTCAGCAACTGTTGCTGTTCACGTGTGATGTCTACAATAAAAGTTTAAGCTATAAATTCAATTCTCAAATTTTCCCATGAGGCGACCGACCGTGTCGAGTGGGCGGGAAGGCCACGAAGGAGAAAATGCAAGTATAAAAGGCCGTCGACGGCAGGCCGACTCAGCAGCGCTCAGCAGTGCTTCGTTCCGGCAACAGCGTCACTTCTACATGACCAACATGATTCGGTTCGTCGCCTGAAAAATTATGATATAAGTGCATCAGTTTATCTTTACACATTTTACGATATAAACTGAAATGATATAATGAAAAACGTTTTCGTTTCTTCTCTTGGCAGTACTGTTCTCGCAACTATCCTCCTGGCAGCAGCGGTCGTTGAGGCGCAGTATGGCTACGCAAAGGTTGGTACGATTAACTGCATATCCTTTTTCGATATATATTCAAAATCCAAAGTCCCATTTCACTTGTATTTCCAGTCCTCAGATAAAGACCTGCTTAGACATTTGGAATTTCTAAACTGTCTCTTTCCTCTACAGCCGTGCCCTCCTGAGGTCAGATACGTGACCAAGACGCAGTCAGTGCCCCACTATGTGACTGTGACCCGATACCAAACCCAGACACAGTACCAAACCGCGGTACGTACCTGTT